>NC_061063.1:3226005-3296297 GCF_021917145.1 Hypomesus transpacificus
GACTGCCCACGGCCGTGTATTACTGTATTATTATTATTATTAAGTATTGTTAGCATCATGCCGCGGCCGTTTGACTGGACGTTCGGGATATCTCCCGACTCTCCCGACGGCCTGTCCGACCCTGCTATCATGAGACTCTGGGAAGCATCAAAGCATCAGTCCACAGCTATGGTGGAGTTTGACACGGCAGCTTTGAAGCAAAGACTCCTGGCCAGCACCTCTGTCTCTGGAGGAGCGGATCCTTGACTGAATTGCTCCTCCCAATATTTCTTCCGTTTCATCTCTCTGAGAGTTTTGGTGAGTTATTCCACAGGCTTCTCTGAAGGTTTTGTTGGTTATCGGTGCTGATCTGAGGCCCTTGTGAAGTTTCCTCTTCCAGTAAAAGTAATTTTCATCTAAAGTTGGAAGTGATTTGCTTTGAAAAGCTGAACATGAATTAAAATGTTTGCATATTTACATATTTGGATGAAAAAAATACAATTCTGAAACCCAGCCCATCCTTGAGGTTTGAGCTCATACCGGAGCTGTGCTGGTGATGATCTAGTTAGCTGAAGGCACCTCCGCTCTGCCACTGGAGTGGGTCTGGGGCAGAACAGTTGATTAGGAGCCAAGCATAGTCCAAAAAAGCTGAATAGCTCATGAACAAGGTCATTGACTCAATAGCAATAAAATACTTTGTTTGCTTCAACTTTCGAAAGTCCAGGTTTGGAATGTAAAAGCAAATGTCAAGTCTGTGTCATCCAGTGACGTACATTAATTGTACCAGAGTTTAAACATATTTTCCTATTTAAATCATAATTGGAAAAGTTTTGAAAGCTGGCCAGATTCAATAGAATAGATATTTTGCATCCTCAGTTGTTGCACACTCTCACCCAAGTAGAACATTCTGTTCCTGAGAGGTATGTGTGCGTGTGTGATCTTGTTGAACTACTCCAGTAGGGACCAGTGAACTGAGAAATAATTTACCCAGTGGAGGATTACCTTGGGCCCTACAACCTGGTGTGCTATTTCTAGGGGGTAATCAGAAAGCCATGATAAATATTCTAGAATAAATTATATTTCTTCAACACATCAAATCTCAACATGTTTTGTGCAATAGGCTGTCAGTGTATGGGATGAAAGGAGAGCATTGCATGGGCTGTGCATTACAGTAGTAAGCGTACAGCTCTGTGTGTGTGTTAAGGATATAGGTTACAGTGATTTAGTGTTCGACCAAAACCCTTCTGTGGGTGTATATATAGTATATAGAGCACACTTGCTTCCCTCCACCTACACGTCATCATAGAGCGGGCCTATGAATGGGAGAGGACTGCAGACCAGATGCAGAAGGTACTGAACATGACCTAGGTGAGTGTGACTGTGTGTGACACTGAGTGTGAGTGTGAGGTCACGTCAGTGAAGAAGACCAGCGGATGAACCCAGAGTGTCCAAGGAGACTCCGAAATAAACCCTGGCCTCTGCCTCTTCAGACGCCATCAAAGATTAACCTACCCTCCACTAAATTATACATGGAGCATTACTCAGTGTTACTCATACCGGTCTGTCTGTTTCTCTCCGTCTCTCTCACTCTCTCCTCTCTCCACACCCTTTATCTAATCTTACTCTACATGTTACAGCAGGACATGGTAAAGGATCGACTGGCAGATCTCATATAACGCTGGAAGATACATACTGTAATATGATCTCTCTCATATTATGGACAAGAGGGACAAGACAAGGGAAACAGACAAACAACACTTTATGGAGATGGTGACAGACACAGCGACCCAGAGATTCACTAATCTCAGAAACAGGTGACCTCGGTGATAGAGTCATATCAACAAACATGGTTTTCGGTCACCGTTAGGATGCTGTGGAAAGAGTCCGCACAGTGTGGTTCTTCACAGGTGGACGCCACTGCGTCAGGTTGACACAATGAGTCCAACGCGATTGACACATGATGGATGGTCGGGCCAAGCTTTTTACTAAGATGATGGCCGCTACCCTGCTACCCTGCTACCCTGCTACCCTGCTACCCTGCTACCCTGCTACCCTGCTTCCCTGCTCCACCTCCCCCTCTCTCCCATCATCGTCCCCACACAGTCCCGTCACCCCAGAGAAATGCATCAGGAAACATGTTTCACAGTCCCTTGGGTCTCACTGAATACAATCATTTCCAAAAGGGAAGCGATGACGTCCCACCTGGAAGAGGAGGGGAGGGGCGGAGAACAGGAGGAGCAGACCAAGGAGAGGAAAGAGAGGTGGAGGCAGTTAGGGAGAAAGGAAAGGCTAATCTGAACGTACATGAGAGCAGAATACACAATCGCAAGGTGCCAGGGGATAGCGATGTGCCCAAACAGAAACAGAAAGATGATCTAGTTTCCTATTTCACCAAGATTCACCAAGCGAAAAAACTGAAACGTGCGCAAAAGTGTACTTATCTGGTCTTAATTATACAAATGTGGAATTCATGATTCGGTAGCGTCAAACAAATTAAGAATTTGCGTGTCATCTCTGACAGATGTGGCGAGCTGCAGCAGAGTGTTTCCATGGCGGTGATTGTTCATCAGGAACCATCTGGAGAAATGATTTATTTCTGGACCTCCTCTCTGTCACCCTCTGCTAAATACATACTCTCCCTTTCCCTATAGAAATTCTTTCAGCGAGGCATCTGAAGAGTTACATGTAAATGTATCACATCATTGACAGAATGTTCCTTCTCCTAATTGGAGCCCTTCTTTCTGATCTCCATTCCTTACCTTCCTCCCACACTCACTCCTCCTCTCTCCCCCTCTCTCCCCCTCTCCTGTGTTTATCCTGTAGTCTCTCGTCCCCTGCTCGCTTCACACGCATGAAGACTCCATGACGACCGCTCGGTACGGCACGTGAAGAGTTACAAAGCCGTGCGACAGACCCAGCTGTGCGCCATCTTTCACCTCCCCTTCCTTCCTTCTTTCCTTCCTTCCTTCTTTCCTCTCTTTCTCCTGCTCTTTTGCACCATGCCTTTTCCCCTGCAGCCCCCCTGCAGAGAGAGAGAGAGAGATGAGCATCGTGCAGTCGTATTGTCGAGGTGAGTCACAGTGAAGGCCGTGGCTTTCCTTGGGTCGTTTTGATGTTCACCTGAAGGCTGGCATGCGTCGAGAACATGCTGGGGGCGCACTTACGATGTCAGTGGCCTTGGTTGCCATAGTGACAGATGCAGGGAGCGTTTGGCCTCTGGTCTTTCACCCCCGGCGCCCACTGGGAGTTTGTCAAGGTCACCCTGCAGCTCAGCCACCCGGGTGACTCATCGGGGAACCCATTACATCATCACACTGTAGTCAGTGGAACCATTTCAGAGGCTGCCTCTCTCTCTTTGTCGCTCTCTTTTTCATGCTCTGTCTCTCTCTCTCTTTTCTTCCACCTCGTTACTGTACAATGTTTGAGCCAAATGCTTGGATCTGTCTCTCTTACACACACACCGACACAGCCTTTTACATAAATGTATATATAGATAGATAGATGATAGAGAGATAGAGAGAGAGAGAGAGAGAGAGAGAGAGAGAGAGAGAGAGAGAGAGAGAGAGAGAGAGAGAGAGAGAGAGAGAGAGAGAGAGAGAGAGAGAGAGAGAGAGATTGGTAGGTAGATAGATAGATGATAGAGAGATAGAGAGAGAGAGATAGAGAGATAGAGATATAAATAGATAGATAGATAGATAGATAGATAGATAGATAGATAGATAGATAGATAGATAGATAGACAGACAGATAGACAACACCCTGGCCTAGTTCCTTAGTCTCCTGGGTGTAGTCTAGACAACACTGACGCCACACAGACCCCTACGAGGTTTACGGCCGGCCGTAATGACATGCTAATGATATGATAATTAGGGGAAGGGGGGAGGGGAGGGGGGAACGGTTGAACCAGAACATGGGCCTCCTCACACAGTCAGCGTGAGGTTCAGACTGTTTGATCTGATGTATGCTAATTTGATACATGTGATATATGGTAATTGAACTCTGTTTTCAAATGAGGTGAGCCTCCCCCAGCCCACATAGGGCTCTCGGTTTCACCCTGCTCAGCACACAACCGTATGCGCCTACACACCCCTTCTTAGCCTCTCTGTTTCCACGCGTCACACCATTACACACATTCCTACACACGCATGGAGGAAAAAATCATATTCGTACGCTACATGACGTGCCAGGATAAGCTGTAAAGATGTAGCGTTCAATAAATGGTGCTCTTCTTCCACACCGAGGACAAAACACACACACAGCTCCTTGCTGTGAGGGATGGATGTCATTACCCTCGCCTTCGCCTCACAAGCCCAGGGGGGCTTCAGTGGAACGTCAAACGGCTGGTCTAATAATGAGGGAATCACAGGCCTGGTCCAGGTCCTAGTCCTGGTCCTAGTCCTGGTCCTGGTCCTGGTCCTGGTCCTGGTCCTGGTCCTGGTCCTGGTCCTGGTCCTGGTCCTGGTCCTGGTCCAAATGTTGCTGTTGAACTGATCTCTGAATGCTTGCCATGTAGAAGCTGGGATCAAACAGACCCCGCAATACAGACCTCTGAAGTTGAGTATGTTGTATTCCAACAAAAGGTGGGTTCGATGATATTGCAACGTGTCACAGTTTGGAGCTCGGTTTGGATGCAGATCTATGGGCATCTGGAAACCCTCGGTGACATTGCTTGTAAAAGGGATCTGCTGTATAAATTGTACAAACCTCCAATCACACTCTAAGGTAAAAGTCTCTGAATCTGAGTGCGGCCAGAAGAGTGAGACAATTAAAGTCCCAAAAAAGGACATACTGCATGAGATGTGTGTGAGTCTAAAGAACACACACACACACACAAAGGGCAGTAGTCAGAAGAGCCAAGAGGGGAAAATGACTATAAATAGACAATTGACGACATAGCGATGTGCATTGTGCTGTGTCACCCTCCTCTGGGGCTAAATATGGAGAGAGAGGTCAGCGCTCCACAAGGGTTACATAAGAACCGTTGGGTGGCACAGCAGAATGTCACGTCAGGTCAGGGAGAGAGACATGGCGAGGTAACCTTTCTACCCATCCAACCTACGTTCGTAACACAAATGAACTCTGAATCCATCCAATCTGACCCCAGCGTCAGGGAAACATTTGGCTTTGGAACTCTCCCGAAAAATCGTATTTGCAAAAGCGATGTGCTTTAGGGCTTTAGACAAGCCCAGAGATATCAGCCCCGATTATAACGTTAGCATCCAGTACACAGTCTTAGAATAGAAGTCTGATGATGTCACTGTCAACGACAGACGACTGCAGCTTGGCCCTATTCACAGTGCAAAGAGCGGTGTGTATGTGTGTATGTGTGTGTGTGTGTGTGTGTGTGTGTGTGTGTGTGTAAGCCCCTTATTGGGGTTATTCCTGTCTGTGCCAGGCTGAAGGACACAAACGCTTACATAAGCATGTGTTCATTTAGAGAAGAAAACAAGGTGACCAGGGTGTGTGTGTGTGTGAGTGTGTGTGTGTGTGTGTGCAAACACACTTTATGACATTCTGAGGAAGGGTAGAGAGGAGAATGACTTGCTTTCTCAGAAAGGGCAAGAAGACATTGTGCCCACATCCACAGTTACCCACACATTAACTCACCCCTTCTATTCCTATATGGCTGAACCCAAACATGCACGTTACAATATGTTTATTTCGCAGACACTGTAATCCAAAGCAATGTCCAGGGGGGGACTCATTCTTGCGACCTTCTTGATCTACAGCCAAGTGCTGTACCACTAAGCTGTACCCGACATACAGACAACAAACATGTCACTCCTCCACCACCCTCTCCTATCAGATGGAGTGTGATTGGAGAGTGTTGATTGTTACAACTGAGTCTTCATCAACACCTCGTCAACTCTACAGCAGGCATGTCCACACATGTACATCACATGATTTCGCAGATACACAGACAATGTGACACACATGAGACTCATACACACACGTCACACACACCTACCAGCAGTCGTACACATGGACGCATATTGTGTGCACAAGATGTGTATGTGTGTAGGTGTGTGTGAGTGTGTGGGTGTGTGTGTGTGAGCCTAATGTGTTCTGCGCCTCTACACCTGGAATACAGCATCTGTCTTATTAGAGTGAAAGCATATAATAAATGTACCGATTCAGTCCAATGATTACATTTATCAGATTCACAACATCAATATTAATCATTCTGTTGTAGTTTATATTAGGCTGTCTGGGCAGGGTTTAAGGCAATTTGACTGAGGATGTGGAAATCTTTTGTTGGAAATATGAGAGTATAAATGTGCATTCAAACACTCTCACAAACATTAACTGTAAAAAACACACACACACACTGACTGGAGCACCAAGCTAACCCTGTTAACCTCCATTAGAAAAGCAAACCCCAGGGAATAGCATTCACCGGTAAAGACTCTATGGAAAGGTAGTTTACACACACACAAGCACACACAAGCACACACTCATTACTTGCCGGGGGGCTTGACAAAAAAGGTCAGTTGGATAATTGAATAGGAGAAACAGAGGACGTCTCTATTTTTATATCACATTCAGTCAGTTCTGAATGTTCCGGTAAGTATATTGTAAACGCTCCTGCACCAGGTCAGAGGGAACGCAGTCGTACCCATTCAAACACAGAAAGAGAACAAGAGAAAGGTACTGATGGTGCGACCAAGCTCCTGATCGGTCTATCTCTGTACATGCTGTTCACATACACCGTCCCTCCCTCTCACCCCCCTCCCTATCTTCCCCTCCCTCCTTCCTCTAACAAACTGCACCCACAGCCTATCGACACTGACTATAAACACATGGCTGGGACTGAGACGGGCATTGCCCTTCACCCTCTCCAAATCCCCTTAACCTACAGTAGCTAACAATGCAAACTATGCTAACAAGGTTAGTGCTAGTGAGCTGGTTAAGCATGATTTAATTAGAGAGAGATTACTACAGCAGATAGCTTAGGTTGTAAGCTAACAGATGGACCAGAACTATGACTGCAGTCTGCTTTACTGTGCCTGTTACATGGTGGGCCCAAAACAGATATGCGGGATATATCTAATCACAGCACAGTTTATTTTTCTTTCAAATTGATACCTAGTATAGCAATGTGTCATACAGTTGTAAAAAGAATAGCAGCCTGAGTCAGGTGCACTCCCCAACAGACATGTAGCCTGAAACCATTCATTAGAGACAACAGTAGTTTAATCCAAATATTTTTCATTCAGTTCATTCCAAAGAGACTGGAGAGGTTAACAGAAATAACCCTGTTGCCATTGGTGGCAGGTTGCTGCATGTGGAACACAGGGACAGGCAATGATGCTTTATCACACACGGGGACACACACACAGATTCATCCCATTGGTCAGTCTTCTTCCTGGAAAGTCCCATGGGGGGTGGATGACATCACATTTGAATCCCATCTTCATCCTGAATGAGTGCTCTCAGCAGCCTGATGAGAGGAAGAGGATGATCGAAATAAAGAAGTTTACTCCGAACGAGAGGACGGGGCCGGCTCTACTTAGTACACTTAGCAACACAACAGGGTCGTCACGGATGTTGTTGTGGGTTTGGTGTTTGAAAACTGTGACTCCCGCGGCAGCTATTTTGGGCCCATTGAGCTCGTCCAGTGAAAGACGCCAACGTAAAGCGCGAGGAATGTTAAGGTGCTTTGTCAAATTGGGTTGACGGATGTGAAATACCTACAGTGTCTATGTGTGTCTGTGTGACTGTGTGAGTGTGTGATCTGTATGTGTGTCTATGTGTACCACTGTGTGATGGACACCTGGGAACCGATCAACTCAGTGCAATCAAATGTCTTTATTAAACAGGTTTTTCTGCCGGAAGGACCAAACTATCCTGGAGTGCTCAAGGTAAGTCTGTCAGAGTTTGGGAGCTCAAGTCACACAGGCACACATCATTAAAAGCAGGGCTTCATAACAGCAGAATCAAACAAGCAGTAGAACAAGGAGTATATCCCATTAAACCCCCAAATCTGTGAAAGGCAAATAAGGTGAATGTTTGCATCCAATCCACTGTTCATAAATCACAATGAAAATAGACCCAGAACTACAGGAAGAGCCTGTGTTGTGCTGAGTTCACGGTTCTGAAAGGTTCTGTACAGATGGGAACAGACCTAGCATACACTCATCCTCTCTCTCTCTCTCTCTCTCTCTCTCTCTCTCTCTCTGTCTCTCTCTCTCTCTCTCTCTCGCTGTCTCTCTCTCGCTGTCTCTCTCTCTCTCTCCTCCCGCTGTACTTTCTCCCTCTCTACCTCTTCTACCTCCTTCCTCCGTCACCTTCTCTCTGCTTTTTCCATGACCCTCTCTTTCAAACCTCCTCTCCTGTCTCACTTTCCCCTTCCCTTCTCTACCATCTCTCTCTCCTTCCTCCTCTCCTTCCTTTTCCACCCTCTTTTCATTTCTGCAAGTCTCCACTGTGGAGACGAATCGCTGACTGCGTAGGAAAAGTCAGCACTTTTCTGCCAATCCAAATTTGGCCAGCTTCGTTGCACTTCCTCCCCCCTACTATCCCCCCACAGCCCCCCCCCCCCCTCTTCTTTATATCTATACCCCCCACACACACACACCCCTTCCCCCTTGATTCCCCCTCCCCCCTCCTGAGACCACACCAAGAACTACGCAGCGACACAATTACACATGCCACTCTTGGTCATTTTGTATGCACCCCCTGGAAAATGAAAACGTGCGCACGTCGACACACATATACACATGGCTACACACACGCACGTACACGCACACACACACAAAGAAAAGAAGCTCGTCATGCATCATGGAACCCGGGTCAAAGCACTTGGACGAGGGCCTGCAGTCCGCCGAGCCTGCATGCATCGTTTCCGCGAGCAGGTGTTGCTGCCTCTCTCCAGCATCTCCCTGATCCAAAATACCCCCCCCCAACCCCCACACCCCACACACCCATCACCTCCCAACCCCCGACAACTGCCCTCCCCACTCCACCCATTCCAAAACCTCGGGGGGGCCCCTCTCCCCGAACGCAGCCTCCGTCTCTCCCCGGAGATGGCGAGCGGAGCCCCCCCTCCGTGCCCCGTGTTGTCATGGCCCACCTCCGCTCCGCCAAAACATCCCTCCTTCACAACCCTGCTGTGCTCCTCCTGGAAAGGGCGGGGCTGGGTGGGGGGGAATTAGGAAACCCCCCTAAAAACGACGCTTAATCTTTGATGGAGGTGATTCAGAGTCTCTCACACACACACATACACACACACATACACACATACACACACACATACACACACACAGCTCATTACTAACCCTAACCCAGGACTAACACGGTCTGAACCCACCAGTTCGACTGACAAGTTTCTGCTTCCACTCAGATGACCACAGACAGTATGGCTATCCCACCAACAACCTGATCAGAACTCCTGCCCCCTGGTTCCCCAGACCCCCCCCAGACCCCCCTCCCCCCCCTTGGCCAGTCAGGATACACACCGTCTGTCTGGGAGCCACAGGGAACAGGGTGTAAACACACCAGCTTACCCCGCCGTCGACGCACTGACGGACTGGCTCCTAGCCCTGTCTGGATGACGATGGGAGAGGCTATATTTACCCTGCTCAGAAGCTTATTCTCTGTGTGTATGTGTGTGTGTACAGTGCGTAGGTGTGCGTGTGGACAGCAGCAAGTGTCAGCACGAAACATGGCAACCTTGAGGCAGCGGGGGCGGAGCCCTGGCATGGCGCAGCCGGGGGCAGCGTTGTTACGCTGCGTGCTGACACGAGCACCTCAGCGAGCCTGAATCACCAACTCCACTATACATCACTGTGTGAGTGAGCGTGTGTGGGGGGGGTGTGGAGGGGTGGGGGGGGGGGGGCTGCTTTAAGCACCTCCGCCAGCCCATCTGTGTGTCCCACATGGGGCGTCCAGCCAGCACTGCCAGCAGAAGGCTATTTCCACACCCATCTCTCCAGTGTGCTCTCACTGGGAACACTAATAGGCTCAGGCTGTACTGAGCGCGATGACACAGACACTGGAGCCCAGGTGGGCTGAAATGGTCCAATCGTGCGAAGACACTCGTCCGCGTAGAGTGCGGAGGGGCCGTGCTTGCGTGTTGTGGTGGGGCAGACGTGGGCAGAGGCGGTGCGGGGGTGAGTCATTCAGGTGGATGTGCAGGGCAGGCAGGACGGGAGGATACAACAGCATTTGACGTCAATGTTGCACCAACAACCACGCAACTACATTTCCAGTAGATATCAGTGCTCAATGTAAAGAGTAGCTAGCGCTGGTGGTCATGCTCTATGCATGACATCATCGGTACACAATGTAGGTTGCAGCAAGAACACACACTGTTTCGAGAAATGAATCACAAGATGTCTGTATGTGTGCAGAGAATAAAGCAAAAGCTGATCTAGTGCTTGTGATGAACATGAAAATAGGAACTCCTTGATTTCCATCCACCGCAGTAGTGATCCACCTCGACCTCCCTGCCCTTCTCCGGGGGTGAGAGAGGGTGCTGCTCAGGGACCTGGGTGGGAAGCGGTGCCAGTCTTCGGAGGGTGGAATCGTGCGAGCGTGTGGGCTCGAGTGTGTAGTGAGGAACTGTATCTGAGTGATTCCCTTGAATTAAAACTATTTTTTTATGCGTGTCTCCATGGTTATTGCCAGAGAAAAAACCCCGCTATTCAGCAGAATGAAGAGACTCCCAGTGTGAACAGCCTGTTCCTTAGTTACAGCCTTGGCTCAGTCTTGTCAGTCCAGTCCTTAACGTTGAGATAACGAGGGGAATGGGGAATGGACAGAGAGAGAGAAAGGAGTTATGACTCTCCTGTGTGTGTGTGTGGGGGGGGGTGGGGGAGGGGGGGGGGGTGTATGTGTGTGTTTGATGGCTTTATGACAGTGGGGTCACCTAACCACCTCCCAGATAGATTTTGAATGAGACTGCTGGTCCACACCCACATGCCGTGAAATCCCAAAGGGGTGGGGTCAGCATGTGGGACACACATGGAGCTCACACACACACACACAGTGTTCTAGACAATAGACATAGGCCTATAGCAAAACACATACAGATCTTGCATGCAGTACATATATGTTCTGCTCACACCTACATGGGTCCATTTGGTTCACACACACACACACGCGCACACACACAAACACCAGACAGTGATTAATGAGGTTCAGTTGTTCTGGTGTAATGCCACATCTGCTACCGGAGAGAGACCTCAGCACGAGCCGGAAACAATATGGCCACAATCACACATACAAACCCCCCCCCCCCACACACACACACACACACACACGCACTCACACACAGTCGTGCTGGGGACCAACCTCATCTCAGATTCCCCCCTTAGCACACACACACACGCAGGCACACGACGCCTACACACACATGCCCATTGCAAGGCAAACCTAATGTGGCCCTCCACACACACACACACACACACACATGACCTTCAAATCCCCCACAAAGTCCACCCCCCCCACCACTGCAGCCTCCTTCCCCAGAGGTCGAGGATCCCCAGACCCTAGTGCCTGCTCTTCTCCTGTCTCCCTACCACTGGTCTCCTGCACATGGCCAACCAACTGGGTCATTACAAACGCTCTTCTCCATCTCTCTGTCATCTCTCTTTCTCTGTCAACTCCCTCTCTCTGTCATCTCTCTCCCTCCGTCAGCCTTGTTCTACTGGCCCAGTTGGGGGAAGCCTGTCTTCTGGTGAGATGTGTGTGCTTGGATGTGTCTTGAGTCTCGATGTGTGTGTGCGTTTGTGTGTGTGCGTGTGGTGTCCCCTGTAAAGCCACATGAGGGAACAGAAGTTCCTGCCAAATGGCAAGACAAAGGTAGGGTGTGGCTGTGAGTTTTATGGGGCCTGCCTGAAATCTCTGTGTGTGTGTGTGTGTGTGCGTGTGCGTGTGTGTGTGTGTGTGTGTGTGTGTGTGTGTGTGTGTGTGTGTGTGTGTGTGTGTGTGTGTGTGTGTGTGCGTGTGCGTGTGTGTGTGTGTGTGCGCGTGTGTGTGTGAGGACAATAGGAGGCAGATCTTATAGCTGACTGCAGGGGAATTGTTCAGGAGACAAATGAACATTTTATTCATCTGTCCATTTGGGATGTTCTCATTGAACCCTTTAAATCACAGAACCTTCTGGATCATCTCAGTCTCATTTGCAAACAACAGAAAAAATAACGTTTTTAACATTAATATTCAAAAACAATTGCAATGAAATTGAAATGAAATTAATCCCAAACCAGATATGACCAGGACCAGATTTAGCTATGAACCAAAATATTTGAGCTTTAATCACCCACTAGCTAATGATGTCCCACCAAAATCTTTTTGCCTGAGGGCTGACAAACAGCCTTTGGCATGGTTGGAAAACAAGACAATGATTTGAATGTGAGAATCATAGTTGATCCAGTTCTCAGCGTCGACAACACAGTGAACACATGCAAGTCTATCGCCTCAGCCCTAACAGGAAGATACGTATGTCGTCGTCGTCGTCATCTGCCGCTTGTCCGGGGATCGGGTCGCGGGGGCAGCGACCTAAGCAGGGAGGCCCAGACTTCCCTCCCCCCGGCCACTTCCGCCAGCTCTTCCTGGGGGACCCCAAGGCGTTCCCAGGCCAGCTGAGAGACATAGTCCCTCCAGCGTGTCCTGGGTCTTCCCCGGGGCCTCTTCCCAGTGGGACGTGCCCGGAACACCTCACCAGGGAGGCGTCCAGGAGGCATCCTAATCAGATGCCCGAGCCACCTCAGCTGGCTCCTCTCGACGCGGAGGAGCAGCGGTTCTACTCTGAGCCCCTCCCGGATGACCGAGCTTCTCACCCTATCTCTAAGGGAGAGCCCGGACACCCTACGGAGAAAGCTCATTTCGGCCGCTTGTATTCGCGATCTCGTTCTTTCGGTCACTACCCATAGTTCGTGACCATAGGTGAGGGTAGGAACGTAGATCGACTGGTAAATAGAGAGCTTCGCCTTTCGACTCAGCTCCTTCTTCACCACGACGGACCGATGCAGAGCCCGCATCACTGCGGACGCCGCACCGATCCGCCTGTCGACCTCGCGCTCCATTCTTCCCTCACTCGTGAACAAGACCCCGAGATACTTGAACTCCTCCGCTTGGTTCAGGATCTCCTCCCCAACCCGGAGATGGCACTCCACCCTTTTCCGGTCGATTACCATGGCCTCAGATTTGGAGGTGCTGATTCGCATCCCAGCCGCTTCACATTCGGTTGCGAACCGCTCCAGTGAGAGCTGAAGGTCACGGCCCGATGAAGCCAACAGGACCACATCATCCGCAAAAAGCAGCGACCCGATCCTGAGGTCACCAAACCGGACCCCCTCAACACCCTGGCTGCGCCTAGAAATTCTGTCCATATAGGTAATGAACAGAATCGGTGACATAGGGCAGCCCTGGCGGAGTCCAACCCTCACCGGAAACAAGTTCGACTTACTACCGGCAATGCGGACCAAACTCTGGCACCGGTCGTACAGGGACCGGACAGCCCCGATCAGGAAATCCGGTACCCCGTACTCTCGGAGCACCCCCCACATGAGCCCCCGAGGGACACGGTCGAACGCCTTTTCCAAATCCACAAAACATGTGTAGACTGGTTGGGCGAACTCCCATGTACCCTCCAGGACTCCGCGGAGGGTATAAAGCTGGTCCACTGTTCCACGGCCAGGACGAAAACCACATTGCTCCTCCTGAATCCGAGGTTCGACAATCCGACGGACCCTCCTCTCCAGGACCCCTGAATAGACTTTCCCAGGGAGGCTGAGGAGTGTGATCCCCCTAAAGTTGGAGCACACCCTCCGGTCCCCCTTTTTAAAGAGGGGAACCACCACCCCGGTCTGCCAGTCCAGAGGCACTGTCCCCGATGTCCACGCGATGTTGCAGAGTCGTGTCAACCAAGACAGCCCTACAACATCCAGAGCCTTAAGGAACTCCGGGCGGACCTCATCCACCCCAGGGGCCCTGCCACCGCGGAGCTTTTCAACCACCTCGGCGACCTCAGCCCCAGAGATAGAAGGGCCCCCCCCGATGTCCCCAGACTCTGCCTCCACGTCGGAAAGCGTGTTGGTGGAATTAAGGAGGTCTTCGAAGTATTCCTTCCACCGATCCAGGACGTCCCCCGTCGAGGTCAGCAGCGCACCATCCCCACCGTATACAGTGTTGACAGAGCACTGCTTCCCCCTCCTGAGCCGCCGGATGGTGGTCCAGAACCTTTTTGAAGCCGTTCGGAAGTCATTCTCCATGGCCTCGCCGAACTCCTCCCATGCCCGGGTTTTTGCCTCCGCGACCGCCAAAGCCGCGTTCCGCTTGGCCTGCCGGTACACATCAGCTGCCTCTGGAGTCCTACCAGCCAATAAAGTCCGATAGGCCTCCTTCTTCAGCTTGACGGCATCCCTCACCTCCGGAGTCCACCACCGGGTCCGAGGGTTACCGCCGCGACATGCACCGACCGCCCTGCGGCCGCAGCTCCGGTCAGCCGCTTCAACAATGGAGGCCCGGAACATGGCCCATTCGGACTCAATGTCCCCGGCCCCCCCCGAGACATGATCGAAGCTCTCCCGGAGGTGGGAGTTGAAGCTCCTTCTGACAGAGGGTTCCGCCAGACGTTCCCAGCAGACCCTCACATTACGTTTGGGCCTGCCAGGCCTGACCGGCGTCCTCCCCCACCATCGAAGCCAACTCACCACCAGGTGGTGATCAGTTGACAGCTCCGCCCCTCTCCTCACCCGAGTGTCCAAGACATGCGGCCCCAAGTCCGATGACACGACTACAAAGTCGATCATCGAACTGAGACCTCGGGTGTCCTGGTGCCAGGTGCACATATGGACACCCTTATGCTTGAACATGGTGTTCGTTATGGACAAACCGTGTCTAGCACAGAAGTCCAACAACAAAACACCACTCGGGTTCAGATCGGGGGGGCCGTTCCTCCCAATCACGCCCCTCCAGGTCTCACTGTCATTGCCCACATGAGCATTGAAGTCCCCCAGGAGGACGAGGGAATCCCCAGGAGGAGCGCTTTCCAGCACCCCCCCCAGAGACTCCAAAAAGGGTGGGTACTCTGAGCTGCCGTTTGGTGCATAAGCACAAACGACAGTGAGGACCCGTCCCCCCACCCGAAGGCGGAGGGAGGCTACCCTCTCGTCCACCGGGGTGAACCCCAATGTACAGGCGCCGAACCGAGGGGAAACCAGTATTCCCACCCCAGCTCGACGCCTCTCACCAAGGGCAACTCCAGAGTGGAAGAGAGTCCAGCCCCTCTCAAGGAGACTGGTTCCGGAGCCCACGCTGTGCGTCGAGGCGAGGCCGACTATATCTAGCCGGAAACTCTCTACCTCGCGCACCAGCTCAGGCTCCTTTCCCGCCAGCGAGGTGACGTTCCACGTCCCTAAAGCTAACTTTTGCAGCCGAGGATCGGACCGCCAAGGCCCCCGCCTTCGGCCGCCGCCCGTCTCACACTGCACCCGACCCCCATGACCCCTCCTGCGGATGGTGAGCCCACTGGAAGAGGGTCCCACGTTGTCTCTTCGGGCTGTGCCCGACCGGGCCCCATGGGAAAAGGCCCGGCCACCAGGCGCTCGCCATCGAGCCCCACCCCCGGGCCTGGCTCCAGGGGGGGGCCCCGGTGACCCGCTTCCGGGCAGGGGCAACTGAGAACCATTGTTGTATTTCTTCATGGTTGGTTTTTTGAGCCACTCTTTGTCTGGTCTTTCACCTGGAACCTGTTTGCCTTGGGTGACCCTACCAGGGGCATGAAGCCCCCGACAACATAGCTTCCAGGATCACTAGGACACGCAAACCCCTCCACCGCGGTAAGGTGGTGACTCAAGGAGGGGGATACGTATGTGATATTTATATATTTTTTTGCTATAGAGACCCCCTCTATAGATCAAGGAGATGAGCAGGAGGAGCACCCCACTCGCTAAGAGAACATGCTGCATTGGCAATGGATCTAGGTCCATCATGAGCAGGTGATGGCTTTCTTTACAGTCAAGATAACCGGTAGACTGGCAAACGTTCTGAACGTTACTGCAGGAGAGAGAGAGAGAACACATCAGCACATCTGACACTTTAACACTTGGAGAGAATGCTAACATAGATAATTAAACCAGAGGGAAATTAGAATGGCTTCTCCTTTTCTTTTCTCTTCTTTTTTTCCTTTGCTCTTTCTTTTACGTCTCTCTCTGTTTTCTCTCTCTCTCTCTTCTTTCTCTCTCTCTCTCTTCTCTCTGTCTCTCTTCTTTTTCTCTCTCTCTCTCTCTTCTCTCTCTCTCTCTCTCTCTCTCTCACACCCTACCCCACTTCACCCCACACTTATTCCTCGTCAGCAATTCAGGCTGATTGTTGATTAAATAGGAACCCTTGGGTAGAGTGGAGACAGGGAATGGGGGGGGGGGGGGTGTGAGTGGAGTGGGGGATGGGGGGATGAGTGGAGAAGGAACAGAACTCATATTCCAAAACTGACAGTGGACATACTCACACAGTACAGAAATGAAAATCAAAATGTCCACCTAATTATCCCCACGGTCACATTAACAGTAAAAATTCTGTTTGGGTCGTGAGTGCTTTAGCTGACTGTGACAGTAATAGGGGCCATTACTGTGTTGTGAGAGGACAGAAATGACATTTTGGAGGTAATTCATCGTTTTCATTTTGTGCTGGTGGCACTTGTTTTACTAGCCAATACCACAGTACAGCACCCATGGGTGTCACATGACCCTTCTCCTCTGGCTTTTTGCTGAAATGAACAGACCCAGACATGGTATAGGTGAAACGTGATCAAACTAAATGCTTCAATTGGTTGCTTTGTCAGCTCGTGGGCTCACTACACAGAGTATTGGCACTAGAAAGGGTGTACCCAGCTGTGGTATGCTTTGTGGTTCTGCAGAGTGGATAATAGGAGCATAAAGAATAGCTTGGATGACAGCAATGCCACCACCCAAAACACACAGCGAAGCACCATACGGCACACACACACACACAAAGCACAGGCTATAGTTTTCGGGGCGGGGAAGAGAAAAGGGGAGGTGGGTGTGTGTGGGGGGGAGGGAGGAGGGTTGCCATGGTGACCAAAGCCAGAGAAGGAAGAAGAGGCCTGGCTTGTGGCTGCCTTCTGACCCTTATTGTGGGTCTGGGTGGCACTAAGCTCCAGCAGAGACAGCTGTGGCTGGAAAGTCAAACCCTTCCAGGAGGAAGACACAGATGGACTCATTCACAATCAGACCCGCTGAGGTGAAAAGGCAAAAGGTCTAGATTGAGTGAGAGAATGAGAAGGAGAGAAAAAGTGACGGTGTAGGTGAAAGAGAGAGGTGAGAGGGATAAAATGAGAGCAAGGGGGAGAAGAGAAAGTTCAATGTTGTACTGAAAAAAATCCAAATGAGGCAGGCAACAGCGGCCTGTCAGTCGGACTCAGGGAAGCGCTGGCGGTCAGTCTGAGCCACTCTGTATTAGCATCACAAAGACCTTATTCCGATATCATCAAAGGCTGCCAATCCATTGTTCATCCTGCTAACCAAAGGGCAGAGGAGAAACTGCCATTTCAATTGCTGTTTCATGACAAACCTCAGCACACCCACACAAGACAATTATCCAGCAGAGGATTATCTGACACAAATTAAATGAGAGGAGAGGAGGATTTGGTTGCAATCATATTCTTAGAATCACAGACTGAACTATTAAAAAGTGAACTCGATAGCCTACAGAACATGACCTGATGCTGTCGTTTGATTGTTCAGCCTAAAAAGCGGCACAATACCTTTGACACTCATGAGGCAGTGTACAGACAGTGCACAGTGCCCCGAACACTCCGAATGCAAAAACTGTTACAGTTGCGGCCGGAAACATTTACCTTAGTGAACAACTGCACCGCAAAGCCACTATCATTTTGGATCCACCTCCAGCAGGACCATGACCACCCCCCACCCCCCACCCCCCACCCCCACCTCCATCCTCTTTTCTCAGGGGGGGGGGGACTGACAAAAAAAGAAAAGGAATTTGCCCATAATGAAAGGGAGGAGAGGGTAAAAGAGGTAGGTAACCTAGGTAACGGTGGAGGATGTTTGCTCCAGGGGCGGTGGGCCTGAGCGGGCCGAGGAGGAGGGAAAGGAGGACTGGAAACAAGTGGGAGAGAGAGACAAGAGAAGCCCCCAGCCACGCCGGATGAGTCATTCAATGCGTGGAGCTCACACAAACACATGTACACACACGCAGACACACACACACACACAAAGCACCTTGCCACGCAGTTCAAGAAGTGTCATGGTCACATATATAAACACTGAGGCTGAACATAAACATCGTTACACTCAGCTTTTTCTCCCCAAATCCCTGACTTTCCCTGTTGTTCTAGGTCTGAAAAGGTTGGTATCTATTCATTTATCTATCCAAACAACAGCAGTAGCTACTTGTCATTTGACGAAAACATTAACAGTCTTTTCTGTTTTCCCCAACACAAGCTGGAAATAAGGAATCCCTTCCTTCACTCTGCTATGTTCTTTTACCAACTTCAAAGGCAGCATTGTCAACCCAGGCAGAGGAGGCGGGAACTGAGATGGGATCAAACACAAACCCACTTCTTCCACCTCGGTCTGAATGGGCAGACTGTTTCCGACAACTGGGTGCCTGAGCAGCAGCAAACCTATTAAGGACCAACTGGACCGCTGCCTGGAGGTTTTCTGTGAAGACCCTGACAAAGGGAAGACGTTTAATGAGCTTGATCCCAAAACATAACCATGACAAAATCGTCACAAACTGGTGCTCATTGTCTCCTGCCATCCCAAGCCCTACAGGACTGGCCTTCAGGGTCAGGGGGTGTATCCCTGTCTGTAAGCCCCAGAGGGAGGAGGTGTGGTGGGCCACGGCCTGCCTGGATGATGGGTCCCGCGTTCTGGAGTATCTGTCCCTTTCACACAGACAGTGCAGGACTCCAATATGAGGAGACATGACACCGATGCGTAACCTTGACGTCACATGACCAAGGTCACCTCTGCATCTGCCTGGGACCCTCCCTGACCTCAGTCTGGCTTGTGTACGATGGCTAGGATAAAGAGATACCCCTCTCAGTCAATAAGAAGAAATCCTCAAATCGCCAGAGAATCTTTTCAATCACAATCTCTTTTATTAACACATACAAATACAAATGTGAAGAACACAATGAATATTGTCCATGTCAAGTGATCAGGGACAAGGCCAAGCTACAAAAATGTTAAATAAAAAAAATCCACCTCATATTGTGGCCATCAGAGAGCCCTGAGCTTGATATAAAAGTGTTTCATAATAGAAATCTGGTGAGTTGGAGAATTATTTATTTTAGGAACTGTGGGTATAAACATATTTACATCAGTTGGGTCATATTTCATTAAGCAATATTAGTCAGCCAAAATACCATTCTATTCATTTATTTAAAAATAAAAAAACATCAGATACAATCCCGTAACCATGGCTGTAAAACATCAACAAAAAAACGATTGATTTGGGGAAACTTTCCAATACCATAATTTGCATGCTGTAACAAATAGAGCTGTCATCAACTGCAGAGTTTCATGGCTTATCTTTCAGACCAAAACCAACACACAAGTTTAATTTGACTCCATATTGGCCGTTAGCTGTAGCGCATTGTGACCGCATCCTAACTAATCCATCAGTGACAGAGCAATTCTCATTTTATCCAGGCAAACATATCAATCTCGCTTCGTAAAAGTCCACTCTGGCTCTGAGCAAGGGGACAAGGTCCAGGGTCAAAGTTCACAGTATGGGGGTCACTAAGAGGGAGGGTTGTCACCATGTATGGCTTTATACTTGGCCATCTCTTCTGGAAATACTTTTCCCAGCTCGGAGATCAGAAGGCTCTTGAATTTCTGTAATTAGAAAAAACAAATATTGTGGTTAGAAGAAGATGGGCAAGAAGGAAGGGAGGAGGACTTAAAAGATAAGAAGGCCACTGCTGAGCTGCTCTTACCGTCATGGTGTCAATCTTTCCTTTCACCTGCTCATTTTTCGCCAAAGCCCTTTCCAGACACTCCTTAGTGTACAGTTGAGGGTTACGACCTTGATCTATGTATCTGTGAAAATTAGGTCAAAATTTATTTTTAGGTGCGGTCCACATAATACTTTTTTTCCATAATGACTAAATGAAACAACAGTCATTTGTGAGAACTTGGTAAGTGAGGCAATTGAGTCTAATTCTTTCACGTTGATTTTTTGGTAGTAATTTACGTGGATTTCGAAAGTTGGAACTCACTCAAAAGCCTCAAGAGGAACGTTGATCTCGTGGAGCTGCTGTCGACACTTCTCAATATCCTGCAATCCAGTTATCATGAAGTTTCTGAAATGCAAAGGGTGAAATTTGACATCCGCGTTAGCAAGTATGGCAGATTTTCTAAGCCAGCGACCACAACCTTTACTAGTACCGACAGCTAGGCTACGTGAATGTTTGTTAGGTTGGAACGCAGCGAATGTTGTAAAACTGTAGCCAATTATGTACGTTCTTTCGGTAGTGTGTATTTGCAGAAATACGTTCTGTTGTTACACAGATAAGTTATGTTGTTACATATAGACCACACAACTATAGCTAACTGGCTTGAATCGCATCTTCTAGCCTACATCCCCACTTACAATTTTTGGTTGAGTCCTGTCTGGCTGCTCGGTTGGAAGTCGCTAACGATAATTCCCAGCTGTCGAATGTTTTCAATAAACTTCTCAAGATGTTCTTCGAGATTGTCAAATTTTTCAGCCATGTTAGAAAGAAATAACGTATTCTACTGATATAAACAGTAATAATTGGCGTAATAAAACCAGTTTTTTGTCAATTCATCATAACCAAACGACTATCCCCGCACTCCGAACACCCATAACACTAAACTACTTTCAGGCAGCTTGACAGCCAATCACTGTGCAGAATGTTCAGTAACCGTAGTAACAGCAAATCACATTTACGTCTATCGTTCCTAAATGCTGCAAAGTGTCGTGCAGCTTGACAAGCAAAATATAGGCTATTTATAATTGCCATTTTGGAACAAACGAAATAAAATGTTAGTTTTGTGGTGTTCAAATTAAGCTCAGATTCAGAGGGTCACCCACACACTGCTCTGTAGTTAGGCTTTTGGCAACTGCATGTTTAAATTCAATACATAAGCCATAGGACCATTTGCATATATTATTCAAAGAGAATAAACGAGGGAGAGACTCCGATACATTAACGAAACTAAAGATTTCGCTCCTGTCTGTACACATTGTGTATGATTTTTATTTTTTGATTGTATAAATATATAGAATAATCGAAATTGGGGAGGATAAAAGTTTATGTGGTAAAAGCGGCGATAGTCCTGCCCCCTTTTACTTTCATCATCCTCATACTCTGTCCGATCTACATAATTAACCATTCAACTCTACAAGCAACGGAAGCCATCCCACGTCTGCACCGTTCGTTCGGTTATCTATGTTCGTGTGTGAAAGGGAGAGAGAGAGAGAGAGAGAGAGAGAGAGAGAGAGAGAGAGAGA
Source organism: Hypomesus transpacificus (assembly GCF_021917145.1). Lineage (NCBI taxonomy): Eukaryota > Metazoa > Chordata > Actinopteri > Osmeriformes > Osmeridae > Hypomesus > Hypomesus transpacificus. Next base: position 3,247,459 of record NC_061063.1, read on the forward strand.
GAGAGAGAGAGAGAGAGAGAGAGAGAGAGAGAGAGAGAGAGAGAGAGAGAGAGAGAGAGAGAGAGAGAGAGAGAGAGAGAGAGAGAGAGAGAGAGAGAGAGAGAGAGAGAGAGAGAGAGAGAGAGATCTCTGAGAAGAGTGTGTGCGCGTGCCTCCGCTAAGGATTATCGGGGTTGGTTCGTCCTCAGCAACATTAGAGCCAGTGTTGCCGCAGCTGCAGTTACATCAAAGGCTTAGCTCGCTCCTTCAGGTCAGACCGAGGGAAGCTTTGTTGGATGTGAGCATTTGAAATTAGAGTCGAATGTGATAGTAAGCGTTTCGTTGCACTGGCGGATTTTCTCCGTACATCAGGGTAGGTCGATTCAAATGATTTTTTCCCCCACTAGTAACTGAACGTTTCGCTCAGCTATTTCTAAGCGCGTCTGTTAGTTGATCTGCAGTTATCTACCGCAGTCATAGCGTACAGACGATAGGCACCTGTGTCACTATTCTATCCTGTTGATGACAATGACTTTTGTGTGTTTCAGTCGGTCCTTGACAAGATGATGCACTGAAAAAGGATTACATGCAAGTCCCCAGCTAACACCCTCTAAGGTTGCAGTAAACTGGGGGATTGCGACACTAGTTGTCGTTGTCTACGGTTTCAAGTAGTCGGACCGTGAGAATATTAAGTCTCGCCCTGTGCACGGCGTATTAATAATGGCCACTCTACTGCGGAAAATCGGTCTGATTCGACTTCACGACCGAGACACAGAAGACCCCAAGCATCACCAAGGATCACTCAAGGGGACGAAGGGAAACCAGAAGAACAACGCAAAGCATTGCCAGACGACTAACGAAACCAACATCCTGAGTACCCCCGAGATAAAGGCAAAAAAGCTGGACCAACACACCAGCAAGGACAAACCGCCCGTAAAGGATAAGCAGGGCAAAGATGCGAAAGAGAAACAGCAAACTGGAGGAGGTGTGATTGGGGGTAAAACGACCAGTGCCTCGATACCACCGCTAGCGCCTCACCGGCAACACTGCACCCAGGTTCGGACGCGGAGACTAATGAAGGAGCTTCAGGAAATTAAGCGGTTAGGTGATAACTTTATAACAGTCGAGCTGGTCGATGACAATCTCTTCGATTGGAATGTGAAGTTGCACCAGGTGGACAAAGACTCTGCCCTGTGGCAGGACATGAAAGAAACGAACACCGAATTCATACTACTGAATGTCTCTTTCCCCGACAATTTCCCATTCTCCCCGCCTTTCATGCGTGTACTTACCCCCCGGTTGGAGAACGGGTACGTTTTGGACGGTGGAGCGATATGCATGGAATTGTTGACCCCCCGTGGATGGTCCAGCGCATACACTGTTGAAGCCGTAATGAGGCAATTTGCCGCAAGCCTCGTTAAAGGACAGGTGAGGGTTCATTAAATACCACTTTTACATTTAAGCTGCATGTGTGGCATGTGCCATCTGCGTTTTATTTGGAAACATTCCCTAAAGGTTAGTGTTTCGTGGACTGCATGGCTATGCGTAACCTAAGTATTTTGCTTTGACTAAATAGGATAGGCTACCGAAATACGCATCGCATAGCCTTAAAACCCCAATAATACATAATTTTTCTTTTTAACCCGTGGTCTGTGGAAGGAAGCCATCTCCTAATCTTGAATATGATTAATCTTTATGTGACATTATGGCGGCCATTTCACAAAGTGTTCACTCGTTCTCTCGGTCTGATTTATTACCTATTCTACCTAACCCCCATGCAGTGCTGCCTACAGCCTATTCCTTCTAGTATCTTCTCCAAAAATCATCACCGTTGGGATGAATGGCAGGCTATGCTAAATTAAAGGACAAGGTCACCAACCACTGTATCGCATCAAAACGACAGAGGCGGGAATTAATTTGGACAGAATGATCCTGCCTGTGGATCAAATCCAAACATGAGCGTGGCTTATGCAATTATAACGAAACAAATACAACTACCGACATGAATGCAAACATAGCTCAAAGATGACAGTGGAGTCTACGGATGGATGGATTGATGTAGTCAGCTGGTATGGGGATTTTTTTCTGTCCCCACTGACTGTTATGCAATCCTGTCAAATGTGTTTTCAGATTCACGGTGCACTGCAGAGCTCGATAAGGGGCATTGAAAATAACATGGGAGTATCTGTCATGCATTCAATTATTTTCACATAGGCTAAATTAGTTAAAGACACTGCGTTTTTTTTACACATTATAGCTTCATTATTACTATAGGTTCACAGAATCATTTGTCGCATCTTCTTAGTAGGCTGTTTGGCGTTTTGCCCGTCACATCTGACGTCATTGCTATGACAGCGTTATGGCAGCAAATCGGAATCGCCCCCCTCGCCCACCAATCCCCAGAGATCATTTTTTAATTATGATGAAATTGCTCAAAATCTGTGGCAGAACGTGAATGTCCCAAACAGAGGCTTTACTGTAAACAAATGGTGTCTGGGAGGTCAGGGGTTAGGCTGCAGTTAGATGGGGATGGGGATGATTCTCAGCTTTGAGAGATGGCTGTTTTGCTGTGTACTCTAACTATGGTGCAGTGCCGTCTTCCTTCAGATTGCTAATGAAAACATTATTGATTCCTCACAGACGTAGATTGCGTGTGTGTGTGTGTGTGATAGTGTGTGTGTGTATGCATGTGTGAGTTAATTTCCTATTCGTTTGCCATTACAGTCATCTCATAAAAGTGTTGTGTTCCTGTATACCACACATGGTCTTTTTTACCACCTATGCAAACACACGCAGCCTGTTTGCGAAATAGTCAATTCTTTGAGGGTCAGTGTTTTGACCATGAGATAGGAACACAGAGTTTAAACTGAGCAGTACTAGGTTCTGGTCAGGAGGGGTTAGGAAACCAGTAAATCTGTCATCTTCACTTCCATGTGTGCAGTTTGGTTTGTGTGACCTTAAAGGGGGCAAATATATTTAGGTTAAAAGTGGGTATCTCATAAATGGTGGGATTCTCACAATGTACAATTGCCCTTGATCTCAAGACGTCCTCAGAGCACTCTACTAATTCTCCTACTCGCGAATTGTCCAAGTGCACAAGGAAAAGTCCTGTTCACATGCATGGTTAATAGTGTCAACAACAACACCAGACCATGCTTAGTGATGTCATGACTTTGGCCATGTTATGTTTATCTCTGGCTCTGGGACACGTCTGTGTGACGCAATCCTCAGCCCAAAGCCACTTCCCACGATGCAATGGGAGCCGGCGCCCATTGACTGATCTCCATTCACAAGCTTACCCTTCAGCCTCTCCTCACACGAGCACAGCCCTCTGGGCACATTCGCGAACGGGCGCTGAACCGAAATGGGTAAACAGGGTCGTGGCTCAGTATAGGCCCGCGGGGGGGGAGGGGGGGGGGGAGGCGAATGCTCCTCGGGGGTGAATACACACCCTCAAACTCCTCTCTCTCTCTCTTCGTCTTTAAACAACAATATCGGTAATTAAAGCTAAATTTCCCCTTTTTAATCCTGAAATCATAGGCTTTTAGAGAAGCTTATCGGAGGCTTATTCTCTCTATCTATATCTCGCTTGCTCTCTTGCCTTCTTGCTCTCTCTCTCTCTCTATCTCGCTTGCTCTCTGTCTCTCTCTGTCTCTCTCTCTCTGTTATTTCTGGTTAGTTGAACATCATGCAGTTCGGACATGGCCCTGGGCAGGGACAATTTTTGTCCTTCTATCCACACTTTCACCCACCACCACCACCCCCACCACCACACACACATGAACACATCATACACACAGTGTTACCATGGCCAGTCTCAGTTCACTGGCATACATACTGTGCAGGTGGGAAGAACGGACATGTTGTACAGGATGTACATCAACCGTTTACAACCTGTCTGTAGGAATCGATACTGTATGTCCTGACAATAGCAGACGTTTGGCTACGGGGCCATAAACCGTTTAGCACAAACCTTGTTTAAGCAATAAATTGAAGGATATAGAATGGGAGAAGGCATAGGGAGCCCTAACAGTCATGTTCTATAAGTGCCCCCCAAAATTGAAGAGTTAATAGAAAATAGAAACAGGAAGAGTTAGGTCAGGTTAAACCTCAAATAGAAATCTAAAAGGTTCTGGTCTGCCCTAGTGTGTGTATGTATGTGTGTGTTTGTGTCAGGCTGTTTGACTTATACCAGAATCCCTTCATACTAGTACGATTACTGTTGTTTCAGTCATGGAAATGTGCCCTAATCAACTGGCCAACCAGCCGCACGGCTGACTCATCTATTACACAATGTGACAGTGTTTAGAAGACAGTGTTTTACGTGGAACAGATGCGATCCTTTGCAGAACAGGCAAGTTCCTTCAGGAACACTCCTGAAGATACTTTAATGGATTCCGTCATCACCGAAAGAAAAGGCCAACTTCACAGGGAAACGGATCTTAACAAGGACTCGACATATCCAGGCCTTATCCATGCTGCGTTCAATTGTCTTGAATTGAACGCTGCTTTTCCTACTCGGGAAGCGAATAGACTTGACAAGCCACCCTTCTGTTCGAATGGTGTCTCTGAAATCGAATTATGCGATGAAAGATTACGAACGGCCTTTGAATGAATCATATGGGCGCCACTCAATATTTAAGTATTCAACCGTTGTCTGTAAACGTAAGACTTGTTGTTCTGCTTCTGATTCATCCTCCCACACAGCAGTGCCCAGAAATAACTTGGTACGGCTCTTAGCAGTAGTAAGCAGCTTTAATATCACTAACAACGCCTACGCCCTTTCTCATATTCTTTTCTCAATGTTGTTGTTGTTGTTGTTGTTGTTGTGTGTGTGTTGTGGTTGTTTGTTTTTTGGTTGTTGCTCAGATCCACGTTTGTTAAAAGCTCTTGCGTGTGAGGAAAGGCAGTTTCACCAAGACGGACACTGGGTCAGTGACGATGTCTCCCAAACATGTCTGAGTTGCAGATAACAGGCTTTTTGCACCCTTCACTAGAACCATCCGCTCACATATTCATACACCGTCTCCCCTTCTTCATTCTGGAGTGGTTGACCGTCTCCACGGCTACGCAGGCCTGCCTCATATCTTACTTCCCTGCACTAGTACTAATACCCCAGTCCCTCTTTGGAGGGGACATTCCCATTGGTGATAGGAAGTGACATCTTAAAAGGTTTTCTCTGCTCTTAAACATGGATCTAACGTTAGACAAACGCAAAAAGCATTTGTGCTGTTAGCATCAATGTCATGACTGTGGTTGTTTCTTTCTTCTGATATGTGTGTGTTTATGCGTGTGTGTGTGTGTTTCTGTGTGTGTGTTGGTTTGCCAAACTGTTCTTGAAGACAGCAAAGAAAAGAAAATATTATTCCCGTGGATAGGTCAGTTCATGAATGTGAATTGACGACTGTGCTCCTACTGATCATGCCTCCCTCCCTCCCTCCTCCGTCTATGCAGGGCCGTATCTGTAGGAAAGCAGGGAAGTCTAAGAAGGCCTTCAGCCGCAAAGAGGCCGAGGCCACCTTCAAGAGCCTGGTGAAGACCCACGAGAAGTACGGCTGGGTCTCCCCTCCGGTGTCCGACGGCTGAGGAGCTCCCCCCCAACCCCCCCATCCCCGCCCGCCCGCCCGGCGCTAGCTAGCTAGCCACCCATGCTAACGACACACCGCGCTAAACTCAACTCCTCTCGACGTTGTCCTGTTTTTGGTTTTAGTTTTCAACAGGGTTTCTTGGTCTTGTTTTTTTGGTTGAAGTGTTTTTCCATCTCATCGAACTTCTACAGCAAACAAGAACTCTCCAGGTCTCCTCACAACCTTCTATTCTGCCGCCATCCCATTCCACCAGCTCTGCACTTCTCTCTCTCTCTGTCTCTGTCTTTCTCTCTCTCCCTCCATCCCTCCTTCAGAGATTGGCAGACTGGGAACATTGTAATAGATGTGGCAGAGTCTCGAGTCAGAGCCATCTGAACTATGAACTGTCACGCGATGGGAGCCGGTGTGTATGTGTCTCAGCGGAGAGTGTGTCACTATTGTGGGGGGGGGGGGGGGGTGTACACACACACACTGTACCCACACAGAGGAACTGACAGACTCTGACCAGGTACAGCTCAACCCTCCCCACCCCCCACCGTCCTGTGAAAGACTACTGAGGGATGGAAGACGCATCCACCTTCATGCCCCACGCCCCGACCCCAACCCCCACCCTCGTTCAACCCCCTCTCCCTTTGATGACGACACACATCGCACCAAACATGCATTTCTTTCACACCTGAAGGGTCATTTACATATACATGAAAGCCGTTAATGTGTAATAGGCAGACAGTGCCACACGTTTCATGCTTGCTTGCCCCTCCTCTCCTTTCTTTTGACTGTGCTTTTGTTCACAGTTCAATGCAACATGACGATTGTAATTTATGTGGAGCTGTGCTCTCTTTGTCTCTCTCTCTCTCTCTGTTTATCTCTATCGCTCTGTCTCGCAATCATTTTTCCTCGTCGCTAAGTTTAGAGCTCACTGTTGTGTAGATGGGTATGGATATCTAAATGGAGAGAAAAAAAATCCAATGTTGCTTTACGCAGAGACTTTATGAAAACGTGATTGGCATTCAACCGTAGCTCTCTCTTTCTCTCTCTCTTTCTCTCTTTGTCTCTCTCTTTCCAATTAGCATTATGTGTAGGAGAGGAACAAGAATTATTGTCATGTGATTTAGATACCAGATGGTCAAAGGCATGATGGTGTGTGTGTGTTCCTGAATCCACTTGATCTCTTCATTTCATGTCAATCAGGGCTAATATTTCTGTTGTCAGCCCATAGTGCATGATGACTCATGCGTGTGTGGGTTTTGCCGTTTTGTCACACTGTGTTTCCTTAACTTGTGACACGTGTGTGTGTGTGTGCTTCTTGCTTCTTTAATCTGTTCAAACCCATGTAAGAACTGAAGTACAAGATGGTCAACAAGCCCTTAAGCCTATCTCACAGTTGACATTTACACACGCATACACACACACGCACAGCAGTCTTCTCATGGGTGGAGTGTGCTTAGTTACAGGATGGTGTGTCTTTTACACACTGATTGATGTGGCGAAAGCGAGCAGGGACGGGGGGGGAGGTTGAAGTGAGCGACGAGAGCGCTTTGATATTTACCGGCGGCTTCCTAAAATGTCAGCTGGAATGCAAAATGTCTGAAGACATTTTGTTGGACTTTTTTGGCTTCAAACCACTCCATCCCTACCCCGTCCTACAGTCTGGCAGTCGAAGAGAGTACCTGTAGTAGCCTAACCGTCTTTTCGACGTCTGTAGAGATGGTACTGGATGCCAGAGACTACCTGACTTTGGGCACCTTCAAGTCCTTCACTTCCTGACTGTCGTGTGCCGAAACCCGGCTGTAAATGTGACAGGATAGCTGCTAATTAGCCTGACATTTGAACAGACTGTCAGTAGACGCACATGCAGATGAACACGTCGAACCTCCCACCCCGCTCTGGCATTTGCCACTTACAGTCCTGAAGGGCTGGTAGATATGACAGGGCGGAAGTCGGAAACACAACCAACCAATCAGCCCAGGCAGAGGCTCCAGGTGTACACCCCTGGGAATCAAACCTCGGTTTTGGATGCGTCATGAACCTCTTGAGCCTGCGTTAGCCTCGCCGAGCTGAAGTCTAAGTAAGATTTATTAGTTTGAGTTGGACAGTGTGTTTAATCCATCACATTGCTAAGCACCTTGTTTTTTGTATTATATTGATGGCGTGCGTGTGTGTGTGTGTGTGGCATGCGTGAAACCCCAGCAGTTAGTCACCATCTGGTATCTGATCATGCTAAAAGTAAAATCCTATTGGTCCTCTCTGCTTTTGGTTAAGGTAGTCATTTCAGGGTTGTTTGTAGGTGTTCTCTTGAACTAAGAGGAGAAAACTGTAAAAGTTATTATAAGACAAAATATCTCCAAATTGGGTGTTTGCCGGTTTAAAGAGAATCATTTTGTGATATAGTTTAGATTGGTAGTTTGCAGACACTAACTGGGTTAATTGATTCTGTTGTATTATATCTGCATGTGATAAGTGATTGGTAGCTAGCTCTCTTTTTTTCAAGAAAAGTAAGAAAATAGCAGGGGGGAAACAAACAGAAAATGCTTCTCTTATCTCGTTTTTCAGTTCTGTACGTAATTATTTTCCTTTCAATGTCCTAAAAATGTCACGTTGTGTTCTATGAATGTTTGTGTTTTTATTTATTTGTGGTTTGCCAAAATGAAGATTTTGAAGCATGTCGCAGGTATTGTCACAGAAAAAGAGAAGGAAAAAAATCCTAACTAAGAATGATATGTATCTGTATCTGAGGGGTGTTTTTGGGGGGACATTCAGGGGCCACATCAAGACCGATTAGACAGTGTGTCATAACGCCTCAACATCCTCCAGGGAGCATGTCCTCCACAGGAGCAGAAGTGGGAGGGATTTGACTGGATGGATTGGAAATCCTCTGTGCCCTGGCTATTTCCTGGTCTCCAGAGTGACATCATGACTGTCCTATACCCATATGTCTAGTTCTGGTTCTGGCAACTAAATGGTCCTGGATAGGGGTTCCTCTCAGACACAGATATCTGGTCAGATTCAACTAGCCCTAACCTTATTCACAATGGGCCAACAGACACTTAAAACAGACCAGAGATCCGTTTCTAAGGGAAACCTCCGTCCAAACTCTTTACGAGACTGTCGGGTTAAGACCAAGGTCGAAAAGTGAAAGGTCGATGCAAGACCAAACAGGAATGTGCAATAAAAGTTACGGCTTATTGAAACCCTGCTGAACCAAACTTGTCTTTCTTCTCACCTGCTTCTGAAGGGAATAATCGCACGTGATGTCAGCAGCCCAGATGGGATAGCACACACTCACAGCATATGCAAGGATACACTTACATAGTAATCTATTGTCTTCGGCCATGCTCTAGTTTCAGTACAACCACGGTGTCTGTTTCCACGCTACCTCCAGCGGCAGTCCAAACACTCACGTCTGACACATTGACTCATCCCTGTCCCCTGCTCTGCACTGCAGAGCAGAGGCATCACAGTACAGAATGTACTCTTGCTTGGAGCATGCTGGGAAATTGTAATCCAGAAACGTTGGCTGCTGACGTCAGCTAGCGCACTCAAGTCTCAAGTGTGTGTGCGTGTATGGGTGTGTATTTGCATTCTAGGTATCATCCTGCTAACACACTCCGCCTCAAGTGTGTGTGTGTGTTACGATTTGCATTCTAGGGATCATCTTGCTAACACTGTCTCAAGTGTGTGTGTGTTTGTATTCTGGGGATCATCCTGCCTGATTGTGAAAGTATGGCTATAGTGAAAACTCTGGGCAGGGAGAGGTGAGTGCGAGGTAAAGTGTTTATGATTATTATTATTATTGTTATTATAACCATCTAACTTATTGTTAGCTCTTCCCAGCAACACATGCTGAATGCCCAAATCTCAAGGGGCTTGGTGAGGATTCCTTTAACACGCAGGTATTGTCACAGAAAAAGAGAAGGAAAAAAAATCCTAACTAAGAATGATATGTATCTGTATCTGAGGGGTGTTTTTGGGGGGACATTCAGGGGCCACATCAAGACCGATTAGACAGTGTGTCATAACGCCTCAACATCCTCCAGGGAGCATGTCCTCCACAGGAGCAGAAGTGGGAGGGATTTGACTGGATGGATTGGAAATCCTCTGTGCCCTGGCTATTTCCTGGTCTCCAGAGTGACATCATGACTGTCCTATACCCACAGTTCTGGGATGACAAGATGACGTCATCCTCTTGTTGTTGAACCATACGCCTCCATAGGGATGAGTACACACCCACACACACACCCACACACACACACACACACAGACACACACACACACAGTCACACAGATACACGCACACACCCACACACACCCACACCCACACACACACACACACACACACACATACACACACTCAGTCACACAGACACACACAGACACACACACACTCACAGTCACACCCACACACACCCAGTCACACAGACACAAACACACAGACACATACACAGTCACACAGTCACACACACACACACAGTCACACACACACACCCAGTCAGACACAAACATCAGTTCATGCATCCAGCCTTCTGGAGGCTGTTATCCATGCGGGTCCTCCGTCATCTTGGCCTCTGAGAGGGTGTTGAGTTCAGCTTTACGTAGTACGAGCTGAAGTGTGACGGGCCAAACACTGCAGGCTGGAGCCCAGGAGTGGAACGACTCACCAGCTCTCTGAAAAATACATAATTTATGGTCTTCAAGCTGTATTGGCTGCTCATGGGCTGTTGTGTCTGTATCACCTGCCTCTATGGTGTCCCTGGTGTGTGTCTTTGTTTATATGTGTGTGTGTGTGTGTGTGTGTCTCTGTTTATGTGTGTGTGTGTGTCTTTGTTTATATTTATGTGTGTGTCCTTCAGTGCCTAACAAGCTCTTTTGCCTTTCAATTTGTCACGCACCCAAGACTTTTCAACTCTGATGTTGTTGCACCATGCAAACACACACACACACTTTCTGTTTGTCATGGTGGAGAGCACTCCTAATTGATCCCTGAGCCCTAATATGTTCTTTCCCTGTCACCTCTTTTCCAAGAAAGAGAGAGAGATGGATAGAGGGAGATAGACAGCAAGTAAACAACACCGAAATAGGTTTGTTTTTCAATGGTACCCTGCAGGTGAGAACTACCCAGAGACAAAAACACATTGCGAGAGGAGAGGAAGGAGAGAGAACATGGCAGGTTAAGTGTGCGTGTGAGTGAGAGAGTGAGTGAGTGAGTGAGTGTGTGTGTGTGTGTATGTGCATGTACTGTCTGTGTGAGACAGCGACAGAGAAAGCAAGGGACCAAAGACATCCTCCACCTCACCATCTGAATAATATCAGCTCCATTAGAAGTTATTTGATTTGCAGTTTACGTAATGCTAAGGCTCACTTTCTCCGGATGTAATTTTCCAGAATCCTTTAGTTGGGGTGAGCAACGTCAAGAGTTAAGTTAAGAATGCTCACTAAAAATATGAAACATCCACGTGTAGGAGACTTGTGTGTTTTTTCCCAGCAAGGGAAACATGATATTTATTGGGTGACAGGATTGTTTCAGACTGAGAGACAGTTTGACAGCCAGTGGCCCAGAAAACACCAGGGAGCAGGAATTTAAAAACCTACTGATAAATAATGTATAGATCTTCTCCTCATTGTTCCAGTCTACAACGCAGACAGAGCTCTCTCCAATCAGTTACCACATCCCATCCAACCTTACTTTCTATATTTGTTCATATACTATACCAGATACAGTATGATGAAGCGTGTTCTTGCAATGTTTAGGTAAGATTGGTGTTTTCTGGAATTGGAAGTACGGTACTGTTGGAGAACTGGAGCATTCTCTCTACACGTCATTCATTATACATGTGCTGCATCTGTGTCCACAGAAAGTATTGCTTTGCCTGGACATATTATGTTGAAATATTGATGTTTCTTTGTACTGATCCATCTTTGGGATTTGGTGTTTTTGTGTGCGGAAGGGAGAGAGGGAGAGAGAGAGACGGGGTGGGAGATAGAGAGAGAGAGAGAGAGAGAGAGAGAGAGAGAGAGAGAGAGAGAGAGAGAGAGAGAGAGAGAGAGAGAGAGAGAAAGAGAGAGAGAGAGAGAGAGAGAGAGAGAGAGAGAGAGAGGAAAAGACAGAGGAAATGAGACAACGAGGGAGAAAGAGAAATAACAAAAGGCATACTTTTTTTGAGTGTTGGAGGGAGATGATGGTGCTGTAGGATGCTGTGTTGTCCCATCCGACTGCAGTTGTCTGTTACGTAAGACCTGGCTCGCTGCTGGAGAGAACAGTAGGCGGACTGGAGAGCTCCTCTCCCTCTCCCCATCTCTGTCTCCCTCGCTCGCTCTCACTCAGCATCAATGCCAGGCCAAGCAGACTGGGACACTATAAATATTTTATATGGCACAGTGCATGTGGGAAAAAATTATTTATAGACACATTTTCAATGCTTTCAGAAGCCTCGCCGTGTATGCGTGTTTGTGAGACCGTGTGTGTGAGAGAGTAAGCAAGTGTGTGTGTGTGTGTGGGTGAGAGACAGCGAGAGAGAGGGAGAGAGAGAGAGAATGTCAAGAGAGGGAAGTAGAGATTCATTGAGAAAGGGACAGAGAGAGGGAGATAAAGAGGAGAGGAGAAGAAAGTGATGGAGATTCATTCCCCTCCTCCCCTCCCTCCTCCGCATCCTTCCTTCTCTCTGGGCACCGGGGATGTTCCTCAAGGTGATCCCTCTCTACCCTCACTCCCAGGGGAGACGGGTGATTTATAACACCCTGCATAGCTGAGGGTGTGGAAGCAGAGAGGGAGAGAGGAGAGAGAGAGAGAGACAAAAGATACATCCTCACGCATCCTAACATGCCACATTCCGTTGAAAATGAAAACCATCGCTATAATTATATATTATATGTTTTAATGGTTTGTTTCAAGATCTATGATGATCTCTGATGTGTGTTACCTAATACTTAGTAAAATGGGTTGTCCCTTCACTGTGGACTGCTTTGGCAACATTACCCAAGCCTGAACATTCATTCCAACAAAGCATCATGGATTGAATTGAGACTTAGAGAAAGAGAAAGGGATACAGAGGGAGACAGATAGAGAGACAGAGAGAGACAGACAGAGAGAGAAAGAGAGAGAGAGACAGAGGGAGAGAGAGAGGGAGACAGAGAGAGACAGAGAGGGAAAGAGAAAGAAAGACAGAGGGAGAGAGAGATAGAGAGAGAGAGAGAGAGAGAGAGAGAGAGAGAGAGAGAGAGAGAGAGAGAGAGAGAGAGAGAGAGAGAGAGAGAGAGAGAGAGAATTGAGGAAAGGGAGAGCTATGGGGTAGGGAGAATTCAGTCTGGTTGTATCTGCGTACAGGGGAAGAAGATAGGGGATGTTGTCATGCACAGCACACACACACTCTCCCACCATGGCATGCACAGACACGTGAGGGCTCGCAGCTTCTCACACATGCTGATGGACACAGACCAAACAGCCTGGCTTCCGTGAGGCTTTATGTTTACATCTGACAGGATTATCATGTCACACATTCAGATGTGCATACTGTCCACACATGTTCGTTCGGTCGGTCGAAAGCACGCAAACACACATGCAAACACATATAGATGGAGGCTATGCAGACATGCCGAGGGCAGCCCCAGATCGAAGACGTCACCTAATCTATCTCTGCCTCTCTCTGTCTCTCTGCCTCTCTGCCTCTCTGTCTCTCACGTGCCTGAGTGGAATCTGGTATCTGATACCTCTTGCCTGGTTAGTTCCTGTTGTTTTTTTTAACAGGCTGTGAATATTTGGGTCAGCCTCTCTCCCTCACACACACACAGTTGGAAGATCATATTTGCCTCTGACCTCTATCTTACGTTAACCTTGGATTTCCCTGTATCACACATGATGTCATGACAAAGTGCTTGGACCTATTCATGTCACAGTAGGAGCCCTGCCTTGCAAGGGATGGAGGATTCTAAGTTAGAGTCAGTTGAATTTGTTTGAAACTACTCTTTAATTTAATTCAAGCCCAGGAGTGTTCATTTTGCTTTTTGAGTTTGCTTGTGAGATGGACTTATGTAAAACACTCCTGGTGTTAAACTTACACTGAAAGTAGTTGCGTAGCGGTTCTTCATTTCTTGTGATGCCTGCTAAATTGTCACTTCTCTGCACGTTGCATTCAAGATCCTGTTGTTACACCATCTAGTTAGAGACTGCATCATCCGGTGTTTGATATTAAGCACTTCTGCAATTGAACTGTCATTGTAAGACTGTAGTTGAGGAATGGAGATCTCAGTATTAAAGAAGTACTATTGTAGTATTATTTACCATGCATTCAATGGATTGCTACTGGTGCGACATGTCATGCACCACCCACTTTTTAAAAATGGAAAACCTGTCCTAACCCTAACCCTCACTTTTTATGAAGAAAATCCATTTGTACGATATTTATCCTCAATTATTCATAAAAGCTGTCCCACCCACATTTGAAACTAACTTATGCCCTTGAGTTTAGGGGAACTTTATTCCCTGTCAGAGATAAATAAAGATTGATCTAAAACACACTGCATTGTCGCTTATTTGTAAAAAAAAAAATATCTCATTGATGTAGCCGTGGTATAAATGCAAAAAAGCCTTATAAAGCACTTGGGACGTGTGGTAAACAACATGGGTTGGGATAACCCACACCCTCTCATGGTTTATTGCTTTAGCATTCCAAACTTTTGCTATGATGCTCCAAAGCTCATGTACCTGTTTCTTTTGGTCATACTTGATATGCCTACATAACTAGATTTAAGGTATATATTTATCCGGTATTTGAAGTATTTATTGACAATAATAAAAAATGTCATTTGGAGTGCTATGGCTTGATCTTTTCTGTGGATTTTAACACCTTTAAACGTCTGTTTGAAGAAATATACAGTAGTTGCATTGGAGGGATTCAGATTACGGGCCATGTCATAAAACTATCAGGTTGTAGATGTTTGACATTCTTTTTCAATGGATAGTGGATGGTTGGATTCTAGAATTTCTGATGAAAAACAGAACCATGGCATGGAGGACTGATTAGAATGAATAAATATGACAATGGATCTGTTCTATGTCTTTATGACATCATTGTGTTGTAGAGATGAAAATCATCTGCGGTGACATTTTCAAGACATTGCAGAAAAGACATATTCAAGACATTGCAGAAGAACATTGAAAAGACATGAAGTAAGAATGAAATGCCTTTTCTTTTGTACATTTTGTCTTTCTAAGGTTAAGATTCATATTCATGTTTTTGTAAAATGTTTCAAACATTGGTGACATTCCAATGTGTTTTCTTTTCCTTTCCAATAGTTTCTCTTTCAGAAAGTGTAAAAGCTAAAGACTTACAAATTGTGAAGTTTAGCTTAGCCTGTGTAAGTTAAGTGTACAATTCTTTTCTCAAGAACACAACATGAATCCTTGGCCTGATCGTCATTCAGCCGTATCCAATTATCTCAAAGTAAGCAGCAACACTTTTTTTATATTATGCTTGAAAAATTATAAATATCTTGTGATACTTGTCTGTCAAGTTCAACTGGCTCAGTGCTGACAAAAGACAACACCTTTCCCCTTACTATGCCAGAATACTACAGGCCAACACTTTTCACCTTACTATGCCAAAATGCCACAGGTTATAATTGTCATATTATTTCAGAGAATAGCTGAGCTGAAAACTGAGAACATCAAACTCAAACTCAGAATTTACCAGCTTGAGAAGGACTCCCAGGGTGGGAAGTGGGTGAGTGTTGACTGCCCTCCTGCACACCTGACACTTTCACTGGGGTTTACCTGCCTCTGAGAAACTGCCAACATATCTAGCCAGTTCAACTGTTTAGAAACACAGTCTACCATAACCAACACATTTTGGTTTATTGGCAACCTCCAGGAACAAATCGATGAGTGCCTTGCGACCTTCACCCCTCTCCTGGAGTGTTCAAAGAGGATCTTGACATGTGGTCAGAACCGGCCTGTGCAGACGCACCTGAAGAACTTCAAAGATCTTCTGGAGCTGATGTCCACAACCCTAATCAATCGGCCCATGCTACAAGGTAAGTGTACATTTGCATCTGAGTGGAAAACAGGAAAGAATTCCTTAGTGTGAGTTCAGTGATTCGAATGTGGTGTCTTGACTAACAGGCAAAGGGAAAGTTGCAGCCTCTGACGCCGGTGATTGCAATGATAGCCACCTAGCTCCACAGGGCGAACTGAAAAGGTGAGTAGGCCTTACTTATAGGCAGCTCCATCCAACACACGTTCATGTGATAATGATGAAGATGATGATGATGTCGATAGTGTATGTGCTACATGGTATTTCATCATCCACGGACCGGTCTCTCCATGCAGTGTGAAGCCTGAGGTGCCTGGAGAGACACAGAAGAGCTCCTGGAGATCCCCTGTCCTCCAGAAGAGAAACACTGGGCCTCTCAACGCCTCAACCCCCTCTCCTCTCCTCGGTGTCTCGGGGAGTCCGGAGAGTGTTGGCCTGCAGGGTCTGGAGGATGACATAAAGGAGCTGGCGTTGCAGCTGGAAGCCAAGCTGGTGTTGAGCTCCCCTGTCCTGGAGGAGAGGGAGGAGGAGAACCGGACTCTGTGTTCAGCCGCCTCTCCAGCAGCCCCTGAAGCTGGAGTCAGAGAGCTGGCAGTGAGGACTGAGGACAAGCCTCGGCAGAGATGCTCCCTGACAGACAGAGCAGGGGCCTCCTCCACCTCCACCTCTGCTCTCAAAGGCTCTGGACGAGCCACCCGGAACTGTGGATGGGGTGAGAACGAAACGACAGGAGCTGTCACCTGTTCTCGACTGTTGCCTTTTCACTTTCACCTAAATAGCCCTCCTTCCAGACTATAAGGATGAGGCCAAGGGCAATGTCGGTTGTAAAAGTTAAACAATATAGATTTTGTGTTCGTAGAGGTGAAGGACCTCACCGCCCGGCTCAAACTAACATCCGTGAGTGCCGGCTTTACCATTATTCTGGATGCTGGCCTGTCTCCCTCAACAAAACAGGTACAATCTCCATTGAAATTCAAAACATCATAGTCTGGACTAACTGGAACACCCTTTCAGTTTTTTTGTTGTTGTGCGAAGACAAGCCATGAACTCTCCCCGGGGTGTTCTCAGCAGGCAGAAACTAAAGCTGCGATGACCTCGGCTCTCCACGCCCCCACTGAGGGTATTCCCGCCCGGGCACGGGAAGTGAGCAGCCTCCTGTCTCCGTGCGGCGGACGAGCACCAGAGCTGGAGGACAAGCCTGGGGGGCAGGGCAGAACCTCCCTCCCGAGGAAGGACGTGGAGACGGAGCGTTCCTCCTCGTCCTCCCCTGCTCTCAGAGGCTCCGGGCGGGCCACCCAGACCAGTGCATGGGGTGAGAACCCAACAGCACGAGCAACAATCTCTGTTTCTTTCAGGGCCATGGTGGCTTTTAGCACTGTATGGCAGCAGATCTAACCGGGAGTCCCACTTGTCTCTGATTCCAGATGTGAAGGACCTTAAAGTGAACTTCTACCTGCCCTCATTGTGCTCAAGCTTCACCATTGACCTGGGAGCTGCCCCTTCGACCATGGTAATGTTTCAGTCAACAGTTTACTATCATTCATTCAGGCTTACTGTTCTGTTTTCACAGCAACAAAAGGAACACCCTCTGTGGTTCTCTGTAGGTTCTCTGACATGTTCTTTCATTGGTTTTGCCTTCTCTAGGATGGGCTGAAAGCGGCCCGCTTTTAAACCGCAGTCTACCTCTTCTAACCACATATTGACTGCAGTGGTTGCCAACCCTTGTTGACATGGATTTTTACCATCTGCACCATATTTTAGGATTGGTGTGCGCATCTTCACGGTGAACATTCGACAACTTTATCAAAAGCTCCCAAACCTTTGACACAATCATTAGTGTTGCAACTTGCAACACAGTGGCCAATTTGACCTGCTGGACCTCACATCCCATGATGCAGCAGCCTGAACCTAAATGGATGAGCCATCTGGATCTTTCCACACTTGCTCATACACTGACCTTCAATAGTTATCTTTTGGATCAAATTCCCTCTTTCTGTCGCACACGTACGCACACATGTGAACACACACATCTCACCTTTCTTTACTTTTGGTTTGTAACAATAAAAAATATTTGAATAGATCCTTGACCACTCCTTTTTTCTCAGCACACACCCCTCCCCTCTGTCATCATCCTCCTTTTCTTTCTCATCTCCACAAAGGCCTCTCAGGGGGTGGAGAGGAAGGGATCTTCTCTTTGAATTGACCTCTGATCCCATGATGCCTTGTTCAATCATTATTATCAATCATTATAATCCTTATTATCAATCCTCAATCATCAACAAATGGATACTGTCACTGCGTCTTGAAAAGGAAGTATGTATTTTGTATCTGTCTTGCAGCTAGTCAGCCAGAATTTCATTTATATAAAGAAGATCCTCTGAGCCCAGTGGTCTTCCGGCTGGCCAGGGTCGAGAACGTAACCAGAACACAGGAAGAAGATGCTAACAGCAAAGGTGCTAAAGATATCTATTTTGTATACTGGAGCAGTGCACAACACCACTCTTCCTCTCCTCCACTTCTCGTTCTCTCTTGCTTTTCTCCTCTGCCGGCCTCCTCTGTTTTTCCTGGCCAGGCCACAGCAGCCGGTCTGACTGCTAATGAAGAGAAACAGTTGTCACACAAAGTCATGGCTGTGTGTGAGACTCGGAGAGGAAAGACTATGACAAGAGAGAGGGCGAGAGAGAGAGATAGGGAGAAAGAGGGAGGGCGAGAGGGAGAGACGAAAAAGAGAAGGAAGAGAGAGAGGGAGAAAAGGAGAGAGGGAAATATACAGAGAAAGATGGAGAGAGAGAGAGAGAGAGAGAGAGAGAGAGAGAGAGAGAGGAGGAGAGAGAGAGAGAGAGAGGAGAGAGGAGAGAGAGAGAGAGAGAGATGCAGGCTCTCTCTTCCCTCGGTCTGTTTCGTCTCTGTTACTAGGCAACACCTGCAGGCATGTGCTAAATAAAGCCTTGCACCAGGCCCTCCCCCTCCCTCCCCCTCCCTCCCCCTCTCCTCCCCGTCCTCCTCCTCCCCCTCCTCCTTCTCCGACCTCTTTCACCCATGTACTCCCCCCCCTCATTCACCACATGCTTCTCTCCATCCTTCCCCTGCTGGCCCCCGCCTCCTCCCTCTTTCACTACTTCCCCATTCCTTCTTACACATCATTTTCTTCTGCTATGCATCCCTCCTTCATTCCTCCTTGTCTTACCGGGTCTTCAAACTGGTCGTGTTGTAGACTCCCTCATTAGTAGCACCAACCCTGAACCCACACAGCAGCCTGCACTCACAAATGCACTCACTAATGCTTGCACATGCTCACACACACACATACACACACACACACATGGGGGACACTGTCCCTCACCTGCATTGTGCCCTGAACTCAGAACATATTTACATTGAGCTACAGCTTCCTCTCAAGTGATTTGTCATTGTCAATGAGAGAGAGGGAGAGGGAGAGAGGGAGAGGGAGAGGGAGAGGGAGAGGGAGAGGGGAGAGGGGAGAGGGGAGAGGGAGAGGGAAAGGGAGAGGGAGAGGGAGAGGGAGAGGGAGAGGGAGAGGGAGAGGGAGAGGAGAGGGAGAGGGAGAGGGAGAGGGAGAGGGAGGGAGGGTGAGAGGGAGGGAGGGTGGGGCATTTAACAGGTAAGGGATTAAAAGTAAAATAACCTACTCTTACTGAGCTTACAATTAAAGGATTAAAGGATGTGAATGATAGAAATTATAGTCTGTTGCGAAATTGTCAATTAGCCTATTCTTTAAAAGTAACTCAGCTATAACAGTGGCACAGCAGTGACCATACGAGATCAAAAGGTGTTTAAAGTTTAAAATCCAAATGAATTATATTCAAAGGCAAAGACAGTGTGATACGTACCCCATGTTGAACTAATATGAAAAACACCAATTCACTGGAATGAGCTAAACCTGTGAAATGTCACACACGGCCATACACGGCCAACGAGTTTACAAAAAGAGCAAGGCCTCTCTCCCTCTCCCTCTCCCTCTCCCTCTCCCTCTCCCTCTCCCTCTCCCTCTCCCTCTCCCTCTCCCTCTCTCTCTCTCTCTCTCTCTCTCTCTCTCTCTCTCTCTCTCTCTCTCTCTCTCTCTCTCTCCCTCTCCCTCTCCCTCTCCCTCTCCCTCTCTCTCTCTCTCTCTCTCTCTCTCTCTCTCTCTCTCTCCCTCTCCCTCCCTCTCTCCTTCTCCCTCTCTATGTGTGTGTGTCATTCGAGAGGTTTGCATCAAGCATGTTGTATTATCAATGTCTGCGCTAGCCTGAAACCACTACACACACAGTCAGTCAAAACAAGCATCCATTACCAGAGAGATTTGGCACCATGATTTGGAGTGACGGTCGATGAGCGCGCGTGTGTGCGTTTGGCTCCGTCTTTTGGCATGCGTGCGCTTGTGTGCAGAAGATGAGTAGGATTTAGCTTAATCCAAACATGGAACTCAAGCTCCGTCCCCTCTCCACCCCTCTCTGGATGCCCCCCCTCCTCCTCCCCCCCTCACCATGCGGATGTGTGAGGCTGAATCCGCCTCACCCAGACTCGGGGTGTTGCGTAACAGTTGGATTATATAATCCCAAACATATATGCATGTCCACGAGGCTCAGAGCAAGGGAGCATGAAGCAAGCCAGAGTCTGGGATTGAAAGCTGGGAGGGAGGGAGGAGTGGTCAGTGAATAAAGCCAGATTTAAGAGAGGAACTTCCACCGCATCTGAATGATGCTTGAAGGATGGTGGTGGGGGCTGGACATCTCCTGCCATCATCACCCTCTCCACGAAGAACCTGCAACCACCAACTCCAGTTGAAATGACACACTCCAGTCAAATGAGCGGCACCCCCAAATCCCTGATGTACCCGTGAGGATTGACCTGAAAACCCAAGACTACAAACATGGCAGAACAAACACGAAACCCATGACAGGATTTGGAATATGGGAGCATTTAAATGATGTGACATTTTGGGAACATTTGGGATTCTGAGTTGAGGTCACAGTGTCCTTTCAAATCCCTATCAGAACAGAAACCGTCAGAGGGACAGGGCAATGGAGAGATGAATAAACATCCCCAAAAAAGGCAAAGAGGCCAGAGATTAACAGAGGGGGGGGGGGGGGGGTTAAAACAAGAGAAGTGGAGAGCATGACTGGATGTCATTTCCAGTATTGGTGGGTTTGCGGTGAACGTTACAGCGGTGAGAAAGCGGACTAACTTCGAGCTGTCAGTTGCACGTCGAGCCAGAGTGGACGTGGTCTTCTCCTCAGCGGAGCTGGGGAACTCAGACTGCTCCCCATCACCCCTCTCACGTCCTCCCTCAGCCTGTTTGCTCTCTCCCTCCGTCTCCAACGCTGCTCTTCTCAACTCGATGGAGGACTGAAATGGCACTTTGTGTCTTGAACTGACTTAACTCTTGCTAACCCTGCTCTCTCTCCCTTCACTCCCCCCACCCTGCAACACTTCATCAATGCCAAACTAACCTTTCTCCTCCAACACTCCCTCATCCTCTTCATCTACCGCCCCACCCCCCGGCCCTTCTCCTGTTTGCTAGTATTAATCATAGTTGGTGCGTGTCCACACACACACACACACACACACTCATACGTCAAAGATGGGAAGGAAGACAAAAAGCAGCGAGAAGAAATGTTCCTTTCTACAGTCTCCATCCTCTCCTCCTTCAGATTCAACAAGAAGTGAGGGGGCTGGTTGTCATGGCTGCGGTCACCATGGCAGCGGGGACGGGTAATAAACAGGCTAGAGATGTGCGTGCTGTTGTGATCTGACGCGTTGACGGCGTCATGGCAACCCTGCTACAGTTCGGATCACAATGCGTTTGTAGGAAGGGTTTTTAGGGCGATGCGGTCCAGTACAGTCTGACTGTCAGTGTCGGCACAATCAACAACTGGATGAAACAAATAATCAAGTTACCACAAATCCCCTCATCAGTTCAGTCCAGACCAGACGAGTTGAGCAAGACAAATCAGTATTTGAGACCATGAGTGGATTTCATACTTTTAATGGATTTCATATTTTCTCTTAATTACAATCATAGAAAAATGAAACAGCGGTTGTAGCAACCGTGACTGAGCACGTTAAGAAACACACCGGGTCCTTGCTTTCAATTAAAATGGGAAAAAAAAGTCAACAGCAGTATAAAACAAAACAAGCCACTTCACTAGAGCGTTTGAGTCCTGGACCTGGACTGGAGGAGCAGGGGACCAGTCCATGTGACCACTCTACAACGGGAGGTGTTCTTTCTGCTCGGGCAGTGGTTTAGTGACCTAGCCTCGCGTCCAACACCACCCCCCCCCCCCCCTCCCCGTTAGACATTTGGTCCAGCCTCGAACCAATCAACATAGCTCAAGATGTACAGCTCTCCAACCTCCTCTCCTCATGTCGTTTTCCTCCCTCCGTTCACCCCCCTCCCCCCCCTCCCCCCTCAAGTGGCCGCCTGATCGGCTCTGTTGCCCTTGGAGTCGGAGACGGCGTCTTTCCCTCCGTCGTGGTCGTCCCTGCTCTCGGGCTCTCCCTTCGGCCCCTCCTCCTCGGCGGGGCCCTTGGCCCCTGGCTTGCCCACGCCCTGCTTCTCTCGGAACACCTCCACCCCAAGCATGCGGAGGTAGTGGAACCTCTCGTTGCGAGGCACGAAGGCTCGGATGGAGGTCTTCCCCCTCCAGCCACACAGCTCAATGGGACACTGGGGCTCGTCTGGGTTACTGAGGGAAGGAGGGAGGAAGGAGAGACAGATAGAAACAGAGGGTGAGAAAGATGGGAGACGGAAAGACATGATCTGAAACGTCGCCATTTGCCCGCCATTCAAAAAACGCGCTCGACCAGCCCGCTCTGCCCACACACCCAGGACATACCTGGGATTCGGCTGGTACCTCAGCACGATGCTGCCCATACCTTGGAAACACAACAGCACACCACGTGACTCGAGAGCACCATAGAAATACAACTCATGATGCAGTAGAGCACAACACACACACATACACACGCGTGTCCAGGTAGGTACCTATCTGCTTGGCCTGTGAGTGAGCTCGGTCCTGGAGCTTGCTGAGGTAGGGGTTCTCCTGTGTGAGCAGCACCTTGATGTCCTCCACGCTGACCGTGATCAGCCGGGAGCGGATGTAGGGATAGAGGGTGTAGATGCCCTGGGGGAAGGAGGAGGAGAGGGTGGGGAGGTGAGAGCCCACGGTAACATGACTGGAGGGTGTGTGTGTGTGTATGGGGGTGAGTGGGTGTTACCTCCTGAGCCAGTCTGAAGGCGCAGCCAAACTGCTCCCCGTCGCTGTTGCGAGACCATACCTTCACCCCCGTGTTAATGACCTGACACACACACACACACAATCAGGGTAAGAAGGCTCACAGAGATGGCTCTGGGCTGCACTTCTGAGATCCACAGCTCCTAGGGACAGGGATCAGATGCTAACCAGTGCTAGTGTCGGGTTCATGTTAGGTTAACGCCAACACAAACAGAAGAGCGCTGGGCTGGTACAGAGACAAAAGAGGAGGGTTGTTTATTCGTCTGCCTGGACGCATGCGAGTACAGGCTAGGCCACACACACACACAAACAGTGCCACCTGTGCCAGGTTTGGAGGGTACCACAGGGACTTGGGATGAGAGAGGTCCCCAGCTGTTAGAAAAGGCTTGACGTGATGAGCTGGCAGTCGTCCACACAGGGGCAGAGAGAGACACACACATAGGCTGGGACACGGACCTTCATGCGCTCGCTGTTGTTGATCAGTACGTTGCGGAGCTCTTTGGAGACCATGTACAGGTGCCTTTTCTTGCCCTCGTGGGTTCTGGTCAGAACGTTCTGCTTGGGGAAGTCGGGACTCAGGTCGTAGAAGTTCCTGGAAAACAAAACACAAACGCATGATAATACCGAACAACGTTTCGCGTGGAGTTCATAGCGAGGCGGATCCTTCCTCTGTTCCCCCTAAATCTCCCACACACAGCATGGAGTGGATGATGGGGAGGGGATGACTTCTCAACGCATGGAGGGGACGAGGACCTACAGCGCAGGAGGGGGATGAGGACTCACTGTATGGGAGGGAAGACAGGATCATCTTCAGTCAGGAACACAAAGGGATCCTCCTTGAATCCAAACAGCTTCATCTTCTTGGAAGGCGGCGGCCTGGACAAGACGGGGGGAAAGGGAGGTCCCATCACACGCTATCTACACGCTGTACATGTCACACACATACAATAGCTCTGCTGAACTCATATATATATATATTTATATATAGATGCACACGCAACTTACCCACACGCTCTATCTTTAGGGGGCTCTTGCCTTTGCTCTCCATTGCCAGACTCCTCTTTGACGGCGTGCTCGCTTCCTCCCACCTCTTCCTCCTTCGCCCCCTCCAGAGGCCCGGAGAGAGGGGTGTCTGGGGCACCTGTGCCCCCCGGAGAGTCCTCTGTCTGGGGCGCTGAGCTGGAGGCCAGGTCCTTATTCCTCAGCTGGAGAGGGAGCCAAGGAGGGAGGGGCTCCGTTACTGCTGGCTACTGGGTGGACAAATGTGGCCACCAACATCCGTGTTTGTATACTGTGTGTGTGTGTGTGCGCATCATACCTTAGGTAGTCTTTTGTTCCAGGGCATGGGGGCCGTTTTCACCAGGACAGCGACAAAGAATCCTCCGGTGTTCTGATGATGAGGAAGGATCCTCATACTGGCAGACAAACACACACGATTTCATCATGTCAAAGGTTAAATAATCATACCATTGTATACAACTGCATTCATGAATACTAGCGCCACCTTGCTTCGAAATGACAAACGTGTCTACCTAGACAGAACATGGGGCTGAGAGAGAGCCTGAACAGCAGCACCATCCACTGGCCGCAAAACACCCTGGTGGTGGTGATGGGGGGATAACTAAAAGATTTATGAGAACTAATTTGTCTGAGTACACATAGTAATACTGCTTTTATGAGAATGTGATATCCTTTTTCAAGTGCGTCTGGCCAAACACACGGATCCCTGGTGTCTGTGTTTACCATCGTTGGAGCTTCATGGCGGACAGTTTCTCAGGGTCTGGAGGGGGGAACATGGTGGGTCTGATCTGCGTGTGTCGGCTCTCTGGGACCTCGGACCAGTCCTTGTACCACTGGCCCTCCTTCGTCATCAACTAGAGAGAGAGAGAGCGAGGCAGACAGACAGACAGACAGACAGAGAGAGAGAGAGAGAGAGAGAGTGAGGCAGACAGAGAGACAGACAGAGAGAGAACCTCAGCTCTACTGCGGTGGATCATAGCTGTTGGTGGTTGACACGGTGAACAGGGTGGCGCCCCCTACCTTCCAGGAGGACACCCCGGGCATCCACTTGAGCCCTGGGAGCTCCGCTGAGGCATCGGCCAGCTCCAACGCACCTGAGGGGCACAGGGTTAGTGCTTCACATGCTGTGTGTGTGGGAGTGTGTGTGTGTGTGTGTGTGTGTGTGGGGGTGTCTCACCTTCGCCCTTCTCCAGCAGGGAGGCGATGACGGCCTCGTCCTCGATGGGGTTGAGGGAGCAGGTGGAGTAGACCATCCTGCCTCCCACTGCCAGCTGTTCCACGCCGCGCACCGCGATACGCAGCTGCAGCCTGGGGTGACGAGGCGCGTGAGTACACACATACACACACACACACACACACACACACAACACTCTCTCTGCTCACCCGTGGAGGTGCAGGCTGTTGCTGGTGGTCCACTTCTTCCACACGTCGATGTTCTTCCTCATGGTCCCGTCTCCGCTGCAGCCACCACCACAGAGCAGACATTACTAGGCGAGCAGGGCTCGAGATCGCGCCAATCAGGCATTCAGACAGAACCAGCAGATTGCGTGGATCCGACATGGAGGAAGCTCTCCCTGGGCGGAACTTGGGACGCAGAGCAGAAGCCTGCATTTGGGGGTTGCTGGCTACACGGCCAACCCCCCCCCCCCCCCTCCCCCGCTGCTTCTCCTCCACTCCATCCTCCTTTCTCTCCCTCTACGGTTGTCTTTGGCACAGTCCCCAAGCCTGGGGAATGTGGCTAGCTAAACACACGCTCAGCGACTCTGTGAAATTATTTTAAGGCTGGTGTGGCTGCAAAAAGGACTCCTCAAATAAAGTCAACGCAAACAGGAGCAGCCATGTGTGTTTTCCTCTCCTGTTCGTCCGTATAGCTCGCCGACCATAAGCAAACACGTAGCAGCCCGCTAAACATTTCAGGAAACAGAAAGACTAGCCACCAATCTAAGAACGATGTCTACCCCCCCCCCCACACAAACACACATGTATAAGCCCTCGAGAGGGGTACCTGCAGGGCACGTCGCAGAGGATGCGGTCGTAGAAGAGGATGCCTTTCTTGCCGTCCTCGGCGTCGACCTGCAGTCGGGGAATGTTGGAGGCGTCGTGGTTGACCACCATGATGCAGGGGCTGTTCAGACGCTTGGCCTGGTGCACCAGCAAGTAGCAGCGCTTGTTGTCCACGTCGTTGGCAATGACAAAACCCTCTGGGGGGGGAGAGGGACAGGGTGAGAGAGGGACAGGGTGAGAGAGGGACAGGAAGAGAGAGAAAAAAAGAGGGGGGGGTGAGTGAGAGATTACAAATGTGTACAGAAAGTAGACTAGATATGCAACAGTAGTCTGTGTGATATTTTGTGTGTGTGTTTGGTCTAACCTGGGAAAGGCACGTCCATGTCTGAATGTAGCATCTCTATCAGCTGGGCTGTTTTAGACCCCGGGGCGGCACACATGTCCAGAATCTACACACGAAAACCCAAAAGGATTAGACCTCGCTCGAACACTCCAGAAATGGAACACAGCCCTCCATCAGGACACTGCAGAGGGCCCGAGGCCAGGTTTGGAACAAGGCCCATCCTGGCGTGTTTACCTTATGATGCGGCTCGATCTTGAGGAGCAGAGGGGGGATCATGCTCACAGCCTCTTGGCGGCTGATGTTACCCTGTGAGGACAAAAGAAGATTCTTCTGGTCCAATAATGTCATTCACAAGTGGGTCAGTTCTCTACTCAGGTGATGGGGGAGGCCTCCACAAACTACAAGTCCCATCGGCTGGACTCACCGACTCGGTCTCGCTGACCAGGAACTGGTGGAACTTCTCCAGCAGAGGAGACTTCCTCAGGATCTTCCTGCTCATGTTTGTGTGCCACGCCAGCTCGTCAGGGTACCTGGGAACACACACACGCGCACACCTTAGATATACACACAGCCAGTGTGGTGCACTCTGTGGAGTGTGTGTTTCAAGTTCCGCCATTTACAGGTGGACCATATCAGGGTTTACCAGCTCAAAGCTTGCGGAGCCTCAAACTTCTGCCCATCGATCTCCACCTCCTGAATCTCCTTGAAATACTTGTCCTTCAGCCAGTGGAGGATCTCCTGGGCGTGGCTGGGTCACAACAGCAGGGAAGAAGAACCATTGGTAAGGAGGACACATGCAGTTTGGAATGGTCATGAGCTCTGTACACCTGTGGCAGAGGTTTTTTTGTTCCAGTACACACCTCTTGTACCCTGTGATGCGGATAGTGGCCGGCAGTGGCTCCCTCAGGGCCGCCATGAACCGGTCAAACTCCCCGGAGGGCACCAAGCCAAGCTCCTGGTAGTACTGCTCAAACAGCTTGTTCTCTTTGACGATGTCGGCATAGCCCGCGCCCCAGCCCTAGGATGCATGGACATGGCGAGCATGTGAGTATGGTTACTAATGGGCACAGCTACTTGAATGGTTGCCAAGGGATATGTTATTTGAATAGTCAAGGCATTCAA
Source organism: Hypomesus transpacificus (assembly GCF_021917145.1). NCBI lineage: Eukaryota > Metazoa > Chordata > Actinopteri > Osmeriformes > Osmeridae > Hypomesus > Hypomesus transpacificus. The sequence continues at coordinate 3,274,778 of NC_061063.1, forward strand.
CTTAAGGCAGCATGTAGTTCTGCATCTAGGCTGGGACAGTTAGCTGTAATACTCCCCGACTGAGTAGGGTTGGCAGCTATAGCTACGTTAGAAATCTTGAGTTCCACTCAATTCGCCACAAACCTGGCCTTTTCGTAAACAAATTAAGTAAACAATGCTTTATTAGTGTATGGCTTATTTGCTCAATTAGCACAGTATAATAAAGCGTATTTGAAGCTACGGAGAGTTGATGGGAAACTCACAGCATTGTCTCTGTCGTCTCTCCCACCCGGCTTGCCATTCTGTTGATTTTTCTGTCTCTGTCTACTTCTTTTCCCCATGTTAGAAACAAAACTCTTACAAAATGCTCGAAACGTTTTAACAGGACAACCTGTGCGATATTAATGGAAATCGTGCTACAATTTCCCCACGCGTGTAGCTTCTGTGCGACAACATCTGACGTACACAGTGTGTTCACGCACCCATGTGAGAAAGGACCAGCATTGTAGCCAGGAGACTTGCCCGAAGAAAAAAGAATTGTGTATCCTCGTGTATCCTATCACTGAATAGGCATTCAACGGGAAGTTTACACGACCTTTGTATTTAAAACGATTTAAAATGTTATAATTCAAGGAGGCAGTGTCTTTTGTGCAATCTCTACTTTATGCCGGATAGTTTTTCGATTGGCTCTAACATATTCTTATGCAGAACAGCCTGGCTGGATTGGTTCGTTTGGATCAACTGTCGGCCTGTTGAAGCTTTGATTGGTGGATGTAAATGAAGGTGGGCGCACCCATTTATGGTGCGTTCTTCCATGCATTATGACATCCAGTCGGATATTAATTTAAGTACATTTAGATGTGTGAGATATATTGATTCATAGTCGTCAACATTGTCTCCATTTTCGTAATTTCCCCTCTTTCAACAAACTGTTGGTTTAAACTTCAACTATGGACGGCATAATCGCGAAGTTCTTCTCCTCGGAAGAAGAGGAGTTGTATGTATTGGACTGCTTGGCTTACTTCATGATTTTTATGGCAGCTTGCACATTCCTGACTTTACTTTTTGAGAATGTCCCATATGGCCGATATGCTTCAAGCAAATATGGATTCCCTGTGAACGTGAAATTCGCTTGGTTTGTGCAAGAGCTTCCAGCGTTTGTTGTGCCAGTATGCCTAATGACGTTGACATCCTCTGCAAGAACCTCTCTGCGGCCAAATCAGTTATTACTAGCCATGTACTTCTGTCACTATGCTCAAAGGTATGCTCAATAATTGCAATAAATTAATTTATGGTCATTTAATGGGGTACTGATGGTTTATTGTCCTATTTGGTTTCAGGTCTCTTATCTATCCATTTTTAATTAGAGGGGGGAAATCGACACCGTTTCTGTCTTTTATTCTGGCGTTTGTCTTCTGCATCTACAATGGATACATGCAGGTGCGATACCTGAGTAATTATGCCCACTACACCGCAGACTGGATTATACACCCCTGTTTCATCCTAGGTAAGACGTCCACAGTACATACACCTCTTCTTTCAAATAAAATTTAACAGTATCTTTACCTGGTTTTTATTTATCAATATTATTTATTAATGAGATTTAAAATGTTGAGATACTCATTTATTTTCCATAACATTGTATGTGTGGTTGCCAGGATCTGCTTTGTGGTTGGTGGGTTGGCTAGTAAACATCCACTCAGATCACATCTTGAGAAACTTACGGAAGCCTGGGGAGACCGGCTACAAGATACCCAGAGGTAAAATGGACTGTTATAAAAGAACTAGCCTGGCAGGGTGGAAGGTCCCTGATAGGGCAATTGCTCTGACTGTGATTTGCCCCATCTACAAATAGGCCAGTTTAAACAAGGTCAACAGAATTACCTTAATGCTTATAAGCAAGTACCACAAAACAACCTTTTGAAATTGGTGCATCAGAGACAGAGAAAAACACAAAGAAAAGGAGGGAGTGAGAGAGGCTGGTCATTCCCACCATTGAGTTGAGGCCATACGTGTCTTGACAGCATGGCTACTGACCTGCCATCTATAACGTCAAGCCATTATTTGGCCCCCTATGTTGTGTACAAGGGCTGCTATAAACACGGCCGCTACAATAATCTGTGTTTAAGGTGAACTTGTAGTGAACCTGTTCAAAGGATACACCCCGAAAAACTAGGGGAAGCTGGAAATGGCAGTAAACTGTCAGGCATGTCTGGAATCCCCACAACATCCTCAAGTAGTGCTCGCTGCCCCAACACATGCAGTTCAACAGCAGATGAACAGGCTTCTAGGGTCAGCGTCAGGCTGCGTTTTTCCTTTTTAAATGCCGCCTTTGGGATTTCTGAACGTTGTCAACTTCTCAGAGAAACGCAGAGAGAGGTGCCAAAACTGGAAGTCGTACTTAGAGTCGATGAACTCTGTCAGTGGAAAACCGCAAACGCATCGCATATTTGTAGTCTATAGGGCTACACCCATCACTTAACATGTGAAGTGGATCTTCCTTTTTCTAACTCGTGATTTACGCTTCAGGTGGCCTGTTTGAGTATGTGTCTGGAGCCAACTTCTTTGGGGAGATAACAGAGTGGGCTGGTTTTGCTCTGGCTGCCCAGTCTATCCAGAGCACCTCTTTCGCCATCTTCACCGTCATAGTCCTCTCCAGCAGGGCTGTGGCACACCACAGGTAAGAGCCTCTCTCACACACTGGAACTCCATTTAGACGATTTGGGCAAGCTTGTATACACATTGGACTTGAGTTAAAAAATGTGTTGTCTTTTTCTAGGTGGTACCTAACTAAATTTGAAGACTATCCAAAATCCAGGAAGGCTCTGATTCCATTTGTGTTTTAAAGTACCCCCGACAGGTGTCTAAAACAGTTATTGTTTATAATGATGTTGTCCTCGACTCATAATACATAATTTAAATATTTTTGGGAGGAAGAAATGCAAAAAAGTGCTTGAACACCATCTCTCAAGGCTTTTTTGGCAGAAACTTGGATGCTAGATCACTAGATGCAAACGTTTTTTTGCATGATGAATCATCATCATTTGAAGATTTTGCACAAGGAATATATCATCCCCATCTGGACCTTGAGTGGAATATACCTACCTGACAACACACTGTGACAGTTTACAATTTGTCTTTGTTACTATTTTCTCTGTGGACCAAGCAACCAGTCTTTGCTTTTCATAATAAGGAATCGATATCAGGTGAAAAATGAAGTCCCCTTAAAAGTAATGAACTGAATTCACATGAAAGTACTGTGCTAGCTGTAGGAGCTTCCTGAGTTTTAGGATCAGCACCGCTCTGAAAGATCAGGTCCTGAACGAGAATCGGATGAATAAAAGCAATTTATATCAATCAATGCTCATTGAAACCAAGGGGGGGCAGCAGACCCATCTTCTGGGGGTAGTCCTTGTTGTGTTTTCTGTGTGTTTACAGTGTAACCCTCAGTGGAGAGCTCTCTCTTTGTCACTACATGACTTATACCACTCATTCTCCGCATCTCATTTGAAACCTACTCAGTCGCAGGGAAATGAGGAGAAGGGGTCTATTGAGGCCTACTGTTTGTATTGTCGCCTAAGCTAGGCTAGGCGGACGACAGCAATGTCAAAGATAGAGAGGTAATAGGATGAGGAAACATTGGAACGAGGGTCTGAAATATATGAGGAGGAAGAGTGAAATAAATGGGAAGCACATTGAACACCATGTAATGCTGTCTGTCATAACAATCCTTGACACATCTCTGCCAGAACAATACATTAATGTATTTAGTTGTTGTTTTGGCACACTGCCATTAACAACTGCATTAAACTGTGCTTTTATCAAGTTATTTTAAAAAGGGCTGTGTGATTAAATAATATTTGATCCATTTAGCAGATGTTATTATCCAAATTACTTCTGAGGTCTTTTAAAAAGTGACATTTCTTGTCAGAGATCTCTGCTCTTTTAACCTCATTGCTGCATGACCTTTTCAATGTTTTCCTCCCATCCATAGTAACTTGCATAGTCACAAACTCCTTTAGGCTAAAAACTAGAATCAAACCAGATATGTTTACATGCCTAGGCATTACAAATATGTAGTTTAAATACTTTTTGTAGAAAGAAATGCCAAAAAGTACTTGAACTCCACCACAGGCTTTTTTGACAGGAACTTGGATGTTAAATCACTACATGCTAAAGATTTGGCACAATGAATATATCATCCCATCTGGACCTTGAGTGGAATACCTGACAGCACACTGTGACAGTTTACATGTTGTCTTTGTTACCACTTTCTCTGTGGACCAAGCAACCAGTTTTTACATTTATTCATTTAGCAGACGCTTTTATCCAAAGCGACTTCCAAGAGAGAGCTTTACAAAAAGTCCATAGGTCAATGATCATAAACAACAAAATAGCCCCAAAAACATTGTGGGTAACCAAAACATTAGCATACATTGTGATCAGAATCAGAGAGGGTTTTATTCGCCATAAAAGTTTGCACAGACAAGGAATTTACTTTGACAGGAAGGTGCAAACGTTAAACATAAAGTAATCCTAAAACTTAAATATGTAGTCTAACTATACTAAAGGTACAAGTCTACCTAATACAGAAATGTCAAAGATGGAGAGGGAACAAGATAAGGAGACATTGGAACGAAGGTCTGAAACATGAGGAGGGAGAGTGAATAAATGGGAAGCACAGTGAACACCATGTTACGCTGTCTGTCATAACAATCATAGAAAATTTTAAAAAGTTATACAATTATAAAACTGCATTCAATTGTGCCTTTATCAAGTTATAAAAATAAGATGTTATTATCCAAACCACTGCTGAGGTCATAGTGACATATTTCATATCAGAGATCTCTGCTCTTTTAACCTCTTTGCTGTATGACCTTTTCCATTTTTCCCCTGCCATCCGTATTAACTCGCATAGTCCCAAACTCCTTTAGGCTAAAAACTAGAAGCCAACCAGAGATGTTTACATGCCTGGGACAAGCTACAACAAGGCCAGAAACCACTCTCCATCCACTTCATTCCAAGATATGATCCTTTGTTTACACGAGAGAGCACTCTGGAAAGCATATTGTGGTCTAGTTGTATCAGCACTGAGTGATGCATGTGTGTGTGTTTATTTACCACAGGGATGTGTCAGCTTTTCTCCTACCCTGAGCCAATCCAAACATATACAATAAGGCAACCTATGTGGCTTGCCTGAGGAGAAAATGAGAATGTGGTTATGAACTAGTCCTCAGTCATAATGAGAGGAATGGCCTATCTAGCCCTAAATCCCCTATTTACTGTCAGAGAACAGGGGCTGTTCTTTTTCATAAGCATTCACTGGAGCAAAGAGCTTGGTCGTGCTTGTGGATGAGAGGGAGAGTTATCCTAGCTGACACGCTTGCTCTGGGGGCGTTTCCTTGGCTCTGTCACATGCTGCACGTGAGCGGGGAGAGAAGCAGATATTACGCAAGATACACTCAACTACATAAGTAGCCGTGAGTGCTCCTACACCAGATTGCCTGAACCTCTTCTATAAAGTCTATGGTGCGGAGGACTTTTTTTTATTGCATGTGATGCAAAAAACTTACAGTTCCCGAAGAAAGGTCTATATACCTATCTAATTCCTCTGCCTACTGTTTCTAAATAAATTATATTTGAATTAGATTTACTAGCCCTACCTATACATTGTCCTGCCAATCTCAAGTCTTACTTAAGGGCCAGTAGTTCATGCTGTGGTGAAAATATTAGCGAATAGCGATAAATATGTCTACAGTTGTGTGAATCAAAGGTGCAGCAATTATGCATTTTTATTTTCTTTTGGTATTGTATTGTTATTTGAACGTGTATGGTCTTGAACGTGCTCATTAATTGGACTTGCCTATCCAGTTTTCAGTAATGGTAAACACTGTGTCGTGGAAAATAGCATTGTCAAATTAGACTTAAATATTTAGTCAAAAAATTTGGTAACTGAAGAGTGAAGGATGAGAGTGGGCGGTGGACGGAGGTGTGTTCACTGCTTAAAATCCTACACACATGCGCATGCTGCTTCGGTTTGAAGAGACTACGCCATATTGAATTCCCGTAGGAATCTGCTAGCAGTTTTCCGCTAGCGGTGTGAAAAGGGCCACTTTATCAATGGTCCCAATTCGGTTCGGCGTTTAGAATTTCTCTTTATTTTTGTAACCCAGTTCATTAGAAAATTTACTTCGGTCCGGGCAATTGCGTAATTTTAACTGGCACATTGATTTGCTTTTGCTTGGAAAGGGCTGCCAAAAGAGAAGTTGAATGGATCCGAGGGTATCTTGGATTCAGCCCGAACAGAAAGGACCTGCGAACGCCTTATGGATGCACGTTTGGGAGACTTCTCAGGGAGTATCGACACAATCCGGTCAACATTACAATCAGAACCATAATCTATGCGTGAATTCTCCGGCTTTGGATGTTTTTAAAAATGTTGCGACCGTAGCATCAAGGAAAAGCATTTGCAGCAGCAGTAACGCTGGTACTAGTTTAAACAGCAGCCATCATAGTACTGCGAACGGCAGTATTACTAACGGCACTGCATTTTCTCCTCTTGGAATATCACTCTCGAACGGAAACGTACCGAACTCTGTGAACCTGTCGAAAGCAGACGGCAACAGAGTCACGGCAGATTTAGGAGAGGGAAAAATGCCTCAGAAGACGAGATCAGTCTCATCTTCGTCTTCGCTAGAATCTGGAACGGACAGCCCATCTTCGAATTGCTCTTTGGGGAGGACTAGTGGTGGAAATGTAATGGGAAACATGAATAAAAATGCTGGAGGTGTCAATCTGTTCTTTAGCTTTAGTGACAGCATGCATAATAATGTTAACCACCAGTACCATAATCGTCATCTTCAGGAACATCCACAGTACAATTTTCAACAAAATTGTGTGAAGAGTCACCCAATTCAGCCATCTGCACCCCTAAATTACCACAATCACCATCCAAGCCGAAGGAAAAGTGACAATAAGGCGAGCACCTATGGGATGAATTACCTGCTTTCTAACTGCACTAATGGCAATTTTCTGAGCACGGGGACCCCTTGGAAGACGAGGAAATACAACCCAGGTGTCAATGGGTAAGATTATAGATACGTTGCTTTGTATGATGCATGCTAACTAATCATGATCATTTACGCTAAGTACGGGTAACTCTAAATTTTTTGGTCGAATCGTACAACTCGTGGTGAGGAAGTGTCATCTTGGGTTACCATTTCAATCAGCAGTAATTTGTGTTATTGTAAAGGACTACTCCAGCAAGATGAGGGCTTAGAAAATGACATTTATTATAGATTGTTGCTCGATAATAATGCCGGGCACGCAGTGACTCGCATGCTAAGCTAGGCTAATTGTGCAAGCTGGCCAGCTACAGCAATTGACTAGCTTCTACTGCTAATTAGCAAGCCGCTATCTAGACACCAGATAAATGGACACATTTAAAATTGGGAAAACTTGTGGAATGTATGGTTAACAAAATATGGTTGGTTCGCTACTGTACCCTGTCCTGAACAATGTACTGCTAAATAACATAGTAAATAGTGCCATCCTCAACACACTATTTAAATTTGATCTATGCAAATTGTCGGGTCAAGCTAGCTAGGGCTAACGCTATCTGGCAAGCCAAGTTACAAGCAAAAATGAGTTAAATGCCGATGAGTAGCTTTCGTTGCATTGACCTTCTAGCAAAATCTTTGAATCGTTAGACTTGTAGCTAAAGCTAACTCAGTGATGATCAATCAAAACTAAAACCGTGGTAGCTACTCTCAACAGAGCACCTTTTAAATGTATTTTAGATGAAGCTGCAGATGTGTTGCATGAACTTGTGATATTTGTGATGTTTGGTTGCACCCCCCCCCCCCCCCCCCCCCCCCCCCCCTGGGAATTCTCAGCGCAAGAATTTAGTGCTGGTCAGGAAAGTCAATTTGGTAGCAACTGTTCGTATCACACTGTATAACCAGTAGGTTTGTTCCTTTCCTAGCTAGCAGCTAGCAACTTTGACTCTTCCAAGTCACCGCAGGAGTTGTACCAAGTGACGATACTGTAACCATTTTCGCTTGAATGCATTGTCAGCTCTCTATCCAATTACAAAAATGTATGAAATATTTGAATTAACGGAGCAATACATGTCCTGGCCTCAAGGGGCACCATCGCGCCTAGTGGCATTTCCCCTTTCACAACTAATCCTTACTGTCAGCTGGTAAATCATTTTTTATTGTGCAAACATTATCCAAATAGTAATAATGATTCGACTAATGAATTTAGCAAGGCAGCTGTCTTTCATAGCATCCTGGCAAACCTATTAGCTACCCTGTAGTTTTGACTCAGACAGGCTCCCTGTGTCCAGCGCTAGTTTGATCTCTAGCAGTGTTCCTGTACACGACAATAACTTTATTAAGGAAACAACCACATGGAACAGGCACAATACAAAATATACATACAGCCTGGTATAGGCTAGAAATGTACTCAAATCAATAGAATCATTTAAAACCATAACGTACACACAGTGTGTTAGGTATTGACATACCTGTTGGAAGTGCAAACTTGTCTGGGAACCCATGGGCCAGATAACTAGCTGCTCCCTAATTCAGCCCTACACATTTGACAGGTCATAACTGTAAACATTTCTCTGTTTAATGACACACACAGAGATTTACCAGCGATAAGGCTGACAGTTCAATAGACCTTGCCCCTAATTTCTTTTATTGTGGGAGTTTCCGTCTGATATGTGATTGATGATCCATGGTTCTGAAAGTGATTTGTGTGTCGGGGTGTGTTTGTTTTCTCCCTCACGTCTGCTCCTGTGTGACCCCCCCCCCCCCCCCCCCCAGACTCCATGAGGAGGTGGTGGACTTCTACAACTTCATGTCTCCTCGTCCGGAGGAGGCGGCCATGAGGAAGGAGGTGGTGAACAGGATAGAAGCGGTCATCAAAGAGCTGTGGCCCTCCGCTGATGTAGGAACACACACATGCACTCAACATATGTCATGCTGCAAGTATTCATTTTGACATGAATGCACCCCACAGTACTTAGGCTACTCATTCATGTGACCAGGTGTTTAGTTGCACATTGAAAGAGCTCTCTCTCTGTGTGTACAGGTGCAGATATTTGGCAGCTTTAGCACCGGGCTCTACCTCCCGACAAGGTAAGGCGACAGCCGCGTCCATTTTGAGACGCTCGCCCCACGCCATCCAATAACGACCCGCCCAATGACCACGCCGTCGTGCTTTTTGTGTTGCCGCAGCGACATCGACCTGGTGGTGTTTGGGAAGTGGGGCCGCCCCCCGTTGCAGGAGCTCGAGCAGGCCCTCCGCAAACACAAAGTGGCGGATCCCCTGTCCATCAAGGTCCTGGACAAGGCTACGGTGAGCAGCGTGGTGTGGTGTGTGTCGTGCGACGTGGGTCCCTGAAGGCGCTTGCGTCTATAACTTTTGTGCGAGAATAGAAATTGGAAATGCTGTGATGTGTCTTTTAGAGAAGGTCGAGAGACGGCGGCGTCTGCCATCACTGCAACAGCACAGTTTGACAAGTGTTCACGCGTCGAGCGCCGCTCTCTTTTGAATTGTTGTCTGTGAGCTTCTGTAAAGCCTGCTAGTGCTCACTATAAACATTTTAAAAAGTGTGGGAACCCTCGCCACCAGGCCGTTTGACAGGAGGCCCCAGTGAGGGATGCGTGGGCCGTCCCAACAGGACGAGGCTGGGGTCTCGTGCTCGCAGCACGCCGCCCGTGCGTTGACGTGTATCTCCCCTTCACGCAGGTGCCCATCATCAAGCTGACGGATCAGGAGACTGAGGTGAAGGTGGACATCAGCTTCAACGTGGAGACGGGCGTCAAGGCCGCTCGCTTCATCAAAGACTACGTGAAGGTGAGCCTGGGGGTCTCCTCCGCCCTCGCTGGGCTCTCCTTAACGCGTCCCTGTCTGACCTCCTAAGACATGGCTGGTCTCCATGAGTGAGTGGAGGACTGGACTTGTTGGTTATAGAAGAGCAGGCCCTGCCTGTCAGTAGGGACATGTAGAGACGTCATGTTCATTAGTTAGCCCTTTGTCTCCGGGAGCCCACTTCTGTTCTGTGAATTTTGAGCTGACCGTGCTACTGACGTGTTTACGTCGAAAGAGTTCCGAGCACCTCGGTGTCAAGCCTGTCACTTGAATGTTGGCCTTTCGCCGTTCAAGACAGCCCTCATAAATGTCCTGGAGTGCGGTGGATATACGATAAAACCCGTTTTTTTTTTAAGTGCATATTTGTCCAAATGACAACTTGGAATTGAGCGTCGCACCTTGGCATTCTTCCAAGGGGAGGCAGGTGCCAGCGGAAGAGGAGTTGATAATGCCAAGACAACACGGCAGCTCCGCCGAGCTCCCAAGGTAGTCGCTAGCTTGCGGCGGCGCCGCGCGGCCCAACTCGTACCCACGCTTGTGAAGGTCAACAGTCAGTTGGTGCAGAGTCAGGGGAGGAGAGGAGATTGGTAGGCTGCTCCCCAGCGTGAAGCTCTGGCTTGAGAACCAAAAAAAGGCTTCCCCCCCCCCCCCCCAACAATTTTCCATTTCAATTCATATAGCCAAGGCTTTTATCCTAAGCCACGTACAGATGGTGTAGGCAGGAAAGTTCTAGGATCAGAGGCGCACAAGTTCTAACAGTATTTTGGTAGCCAGAGTCAAGGAACGGTATGTATTTACTGGCCACATCACTAAGTAACCACATCCCAGCTACCAGGCACGGCGGGAAAAAAAGAGAAAAAAGAACATTACAGTGCAGGAGTAACAAATCTCGGTCAGATGGTCTCTCTTTAACATTGACTGCTGTCAGAACTAGGCTTATGCCTTGAAAAATGAAGATGACTGGTAGTCTTCCGCGAACAGAGACTTCCATAACACGCAGCATACCACGCAAACACGACACTTGAACAAGCACGTCTTAACCAAATACACGAAACGCATGCGACTGATTCACTGCAGTGTCGTCACAGATTTGTGCATCCAGTGTGTCGCCGTGCCCTTCGCTTTTCAAGTGAGCCAGTGTAGAAGCGGGCAAAGCCTCAGAGGCCCAGTGTTTGACCTGAAGACTGAGGCCCAGCTCTCCCCACCCGGGTCCCCTCCATCCCCACGCCTCCACCCGGGTCCCCTCCATCCCCACGCCTCCACCCGGGTCCCCTCCATCCCCACGCCTCCACCCGGGTCCCCTCCATCCCCACGCCTCCACCCGGGTCCCCTCCATCCCCACGCCTCCACCCGGGTCCCCTCCATCCCCACGCCTCCACCCGGGTCCCCTCCATCCCTCCATCCCCACGCCTCCACCCGGGTCCCCTCCATCCCCACGCCTCCACCCGGGTCCCCTCCATCCCCGGTGCCAGAGCTGGGATCGGGGGCGTTCCGTCTGGGGGGTTAAACCGCAACGTTAAATATGTGCACTGGATTCATTGGTAGTCATTCTCTCTCTCTGTCTCTTTCTCTCCTCTCCTCCAGAGATACCCCGTTCTGCCCTACCTCATCTTTGTGTTGAAGCAGTTCCTGCTCCAGAGGGACCTGAACGAGGTGTTCACTGGAGGCATCAGCTCCTACAGCCTCATCCTCATGGTCATCAGCTTCTTGCAGGTACACACACACACATTTGCGGGTGTAACACACACAGAAGCGGATCCACTCTTAGTTAGCTTATTTTCTACACACACCTCCAACCTTCAACAATAATATCAACAGTATAATATCATTTGCCTGATGCAGAGGGAGAAACAGTCTACTGTGGATTCTAGGACAGTGTGTTAGGTTCAGAAGAAGGTTTATTGCTAAGTAGGTTTTTCACATCCAAGGGCTTTGCTTTGGTCTGATGATGAACAGTAATACAATAAACCATGAAAACACAGTGCAAGAGAAAAAAAACACAAGCGCAAAATACAGTGACGTAAGTGACAAATCAACACAAGAAGATATGAAAAAAGTGTGATCCGAATAAGTGAGATGCCAGTCGGTGTCAATAGGGGTCCCGGGCCTTCTCCCTGGGAGCCCTCTCCCTAAGGGGGAGGGGTTCCCAGACTTCCTGTCCAGGAAGGGAGGGGGGTCGTTACCCTCCTCCCACCCTCAGGGCCCCTGGAGGGATGACGGGCTGCGGACGACGCCCGCCCTTGTTCCTTGGGAGGAGGGGGGGGAGGATGATGATTTACATTTGGTCATTTAGCAGACGCTCTTAGCCAGAGTGACTTACAGTAAGTACAGGGACATTCTCCCCGAGGCAAGTAGGGTGAAGTGCCTTGCCCAAGGACACAACGTCATTTTGCACGGCCGGGAATCGAACCAGCAACCTTCTGATTAATAACCCGACTCCTAACCGCTCAGCCATCTAACCCCCCAATCATGGCAGTGGTGTTGAAGTGCACCGTAGTGAAGCAGGCTGCCTCTTGGACAGCACACCAGCGTCCCTCCCCAGGATGGAGTGTCTCTGTGGTAGGGCAGGAGGAAGGGGGTCCTTAAGGGGGGGCCGTTGGGGCCCCGGTCCCCTGCGGAGGTGGGGGAGGAGGAGCTGAGGGAGACGCTGGGGGGGAGGGGGTGGGGGGGGACGTGTCAGCACTGCCCCCGTTGTCTTTCAAATCGACAGTGGAAGAGAGTGAGGTCGTTGGCCGTGCGCAAGTCATTAGTGGAGTGTTTGGGGGGAGGCGGGGGGGGGGGCTGTAGTCTGTTTGTAGATGGTCATCTGTCTGAGTTAGCTTCCAGACAAGAAAACCAAGTGGTTCTCCTGAGAAGTGCTGAAGTGCTGTTGTTGGTTTTCCAGAGTGCAGTCGTGTAGCCTCTCGCGCTGCCCCGCTTATCCCGTTTAAACTCTTTTTAATACCAAGGCTTGTCCCCGCTCCTAAGCGCTTCCTCCTTCATCAACATGAGCTGTGTTCAGCTGTAAAGCGGGGTCTGTCGTCGTTCCAACGACCCCCTGTGGCGTGATGCTGCGCAGTCCTCCTCCCACCAGCTGAGGGCTGACGTCCCAGCCTCTGTCCTCGGCCCCCAGACTGGGGCTTGACAGTTCGAAGGTTCTCCATAGCTTCACTGGTCCACTGTTTAGAAGGCCTCGCAGCAGGTTTAGACAGGTAGATTTTTGGCCTGTGTGCAGGAGTCGGGTGGATGGCGTCGAGGTCGGAGTGTTCCGGGGGTGGTGTGCTGGGGACGGTGTGCTGGGGACGGTGTGCTGGGGTCTGGTGATTGTAGCGTGACGGCAGCGTGTCAGACGTGTGACAGACGTGTGACAGACGTGTGACAGCAGTGTGACAGCAGTCTCAATTGTGCTCCTGTCTGGTCGGGTATTTCATTGGGGTATTCTGACGGTCTCTCCTTCTACTCTGTCTCCGTCTCCCTCTCTCCCCCTACTCTCTCTCTCTCTCAGCTCCATCCTCGCATCGACGCCCGGAACCCCAACATAAACCTGGGCATCCTGCTGATCGAGTTCTTGGAGCTGTACGGCCGCCAGTTCAACTACCTGAAGACGGGGATCCGCATCCGGAGCGGAGGGGCCTACCTGGCCAAGGAGGAGCTGATGAAGGCCATGGCCAACGGGAACCGGCCCTCCATGCTGTGCATAGAGGACCCCCTGCTCCCAGGTGTGTGTGAGAGAGAGTGTGTGTGTGTGTTGGTAAATATGCGAGGGGCCATGGTTTTAACTGGGTTCCGTGTGTGTGTGTGATGTAGGTAACGACGTGGGCCGGAGTTCCTACGGGGCCATGCAGGTGAAGCAGGTGTTCGACTACGCCTACATCACCCTGAGCCACGCCGTGTCCCCCCTGGCGCGCTCCTACCCCAACAAGGACGTGGAGAGGTAGGGTCCCGCCAGCAAACGGGATGTCACCATGTGTTTTTCAAACTGGCTTCCTTTCGAACGCGGTGTCACACTTTAATGCTTCCCTCCACGGCGTCTCTCGCTCTTCTCTGTACAAACAGCACATTGGGGAGGATAATCAAGGTGACACAGGAAGTGATTGACTACAGGGAGTGGATCATCAAGAAGTGGGGGGGCAGGCACCAAGCACGGATGGAGAGCAGGGGTAATGCCCCACACACACACACACACTGCCTTTACAATCACAACATCTCTCCACTTGTGGAGGTGCTGGACGTGCTCGTCACTTTTGCAGGCCGGGCGCGACATTTCACATTTGAAGCCAGTTATTTCTGAGCTTTTGCACACCAGGTCTGTCACTCTGGTACAGTGTGCAAGTAAAAACAATTGAGGTATTTTCGATTTGTGCAAATTTGAAACTGTAAGACAACTGTCATTCTAAATGAATATTTAGTTTATTCGTGTCTGACTCGGCCTGCAAAGTGGCGTCTTGTGTCTCCTGCCTCTGACTTGTCCCATGTCCCCCCCCCCCCCCCCTGCAGGGGCCCTTCCCAAGGAGAGCGTGTGTGAGCGGGAGCCCGGGGCCGTGCCGGGCGGGGAGGAGCAGCACAGGGACTCTGTGTCCCCCCCCAGCGTTGACTCCCCCATGTCCCTGTCCAGCCCCCAGCAGCACTCCTCAGCCTCCTCCGTCTCCTCCCTGTCTGGCTCCGACAACGTGAGGACGCTCGCACACACACACACACACACACACACACATACACGCTCCGGTACATGTATACAGACATTCACACACATGCGTGGACACGCACAATGCACGCACGCATGCCCATGAACCCACACACCTCTCAACACCACAGGGACACGCGCTACCACAGGAGCTCTCTAACCCCTCCCCCTCTCTAACCCCTCCCCCTCTCTAACCCCTCCCCCTCTCTGCCCTCCCCAGGACTCTGATTCGACGCCGTGTCCGCTCCCTCCCCCGGCCCTGTCTCTGTTCCAGTGCCAGGCGCTGGGCATGGCCCTGCCCCCGGGCCTCACCCTGGCCACAGCCAAGCCTGGCATGGGCACCCACCACCTCATCATACACCCTGGTTCACAGGTGAGCTTCCACACTGGCTCGCTCTATTTGCAGGACATGGAGCCATTTGTTTTTGTTTTTTTTAGCAAGAGGTTTAATCACAATCAGCCATTTTATTTGTAATGCACCTTTCTTGCTCTCGACGCGTTACAGTACAGTAAAATTGCATTTGTGAAGCATAATATGCAATAACGAGAGCAGACAATTCAATTAACAATTTAAAACTTGAGAAAAGGGTACGTTTTAAGTACATTCAGGCGTAGGAGCATTTCTGATAAAGTTCCATCCAGTTTAGGAGTTTGTCGAGGTCACAGTTTGTTGTGATGTGTTGTGTACTTGGGGGGGGGGGGGGGGTCCTGTTGAGTTCTGACGGGTGTTTTGGCGTCCGGACAGGCGCGTGTGTCCCTGCCCGGTGGCCTGGCCATGCACCCCCTGCCTGGCAGACAGGTGTGTATAGACACGGGGCCCCCTCCCTTCTACCTCATGCCTCCCCCCGCCCCCGCCCCCTCCAGCCCCCAGACTCTGCCCAGCCCCCACCCCAGCCACGCACAAAAGGTAGGCGGGCGACAGCTGTACGCCGACGGCGCCACAGGGAGAATCTGTCTCTCTCTCTTATCTCTGTTTCTCTCTCTTTCTCTCTCTCTCGCTCTCACGCTCTCTCTCGCTCTTTCTCTCGCTCTCTCCTGCTCGCTCTCTCTCGCTCTCTCCTGCCCGCTCTCTCTCGCTCTCTCTCTCGCTCTCTCTCTTTCTCATCTCTGTTTCTCTCTGTCTGTGTCTGTTTGACTCTGGGGGCCTGTAGTACGAAGCACGTTCAACATGCCCGGGATGTATCCTAGTTAACTGGCTTCACTAAGCTCAGCTAAGCGGTGTCACGGCGGTGGTTATCAACTTGTTTCCCTCAAGCCAGGAGCATATTCATGTGAAAGGGACGGTGGTTTGGACCTTACTGTTAATGGCAAATATTAAGTTTTCCAGAGCTGCATATATAACACACGATGAGCAAACTATAGTATTCATAAATATGAATGATGTTTCTATATAATTCAGGCTCAAAGCAGATCAAAGGAAGGAAAGCTATTGAATAACTGCCAAAGTTGATAGGCTTACCCATATATCTGCCCCATCCTTAAGGCACTATTAGGCTCTAATTACAATTGTATATTCCATTAAATGAATGTTACTTACGTGTATTCTTATGGCATGTAAGCCCATTTTAGCCATATTATTTCAGCTGCACCACGGTGTTATAAAGCTGTCTTTTGAGCGAGTAAAGAACAAATCCAAAACATAATTCAAACCGGTATATAGGCTTACTTATAAGCTCATTGGATAAGGTCAACAGGTAAGGAATAAGGCTTCAGTGCTGTAATCAGTTTGTTTTATGATCTCGCCTGGTAAGAAGTGAACCACTGTTGTGACACTGAAAACCCAGGGTTTATCGTGAAGTTACCTCGCTAACTCCAAATACTGCTTCGTAGTACAAGTCACTGGTGTACACACACACACATACCTCACATTTCTTCTTCTCTACCTTTCTTTTCTATCCTTCCGTTAAAACGTTCTTTCGCGTTAAGACGAAAAAACATTCATTTGCATTGAACCGTTTTTGGATGTCGTTTTCTTCAGTGGTAAACAGACCAACCTGTTGTCTTCCCCTTCCGTCTCTCTCCAGAACGGCCCCAAGTTCCCCATGAAGAGCTTCCACAACCCAGCCGTGATCAGCAGCCCTGTCCTGGTGAACCGCGGCCACGCGTACGCTCACACGCAGTACAACCGCAACTCGTGGCGTCGCAGGAAACGAGACAGCCTTCCTGTTAGCCTCAGCAGATAGACAGACAGCACTCCTCCTCCTCTCCACCCTCGTGGACTGAGAGGTTCCATTGACGTAACCACGCCCCCTGCTGTTCCTCCTGAACAAGAACGCCCCCGACCAGGGGAGTAAAACCAGACCAGCAGAGAACTCACCACTACGGCCTCGAACCCATCTGTCTCTCTCTCTGTCTCTCTCTCTCTCATCCTGCTTTCTTCTCGCTCTCTGCCTCGCCATCTCTGCATGTTTTTACAAAGCAACAGGCCTGAACGGCAGTGACTTGTGAACGCAGCTTTTACTTTTTGTGTTTTTTTGCGTTCTGTGTTTTCATTCACCATTTGGGGGGGGGGCATAGTGGTGATGTAATTGCCAGGTTGGAGTGGCAAAGTTCAGTGTCTTGTGGGAATACTATATTTCCGCTGTATTATGGGGTGGCGTTGTCAGGGTGATGGCAGCTTGTCCTTGACCCCTGCAGCTAAGCTGCCTGCTTTTCTACTTAGTTGATCTCCCCCAGTGAACAAACAGTTTCTTATTTGTGCAATAATGTTTTAGTTTTTTTTTCTTCTTCTTTCCTAAAGTTCATGTTTATTTAATTGTATGTATGTGTAAAGGATTTTGTTTTTAATATGGTCATTTTATTTTTGTAGAGTTTTTAATTTCTTCAGAGTTTACAGAACCTTTACCCAGGCAGCATGCCTGTCTGTGTGTGTGTGTGTCTGTGTGAGATAAGAGCAGAAAGTTGTCTCTACCCCATAAAACCATGTCCCTTAATTACTTTTCTAGCGTCAGCACAGTAGAAGTAGCCCTGGCAGAGGGAAGAGAAAGCCGTTCTGTCACGAGTCAAGGTCTTGTGGCCCGTGGAGCCCTCGAGACACGATGCAGCCTGGATGATGGCAGGCCCGCGTCTGTAGTCCCATGCCAGGCTCACCAGAGGGCGCTAGCGCTACAGTCGACTGTTGAGCCTACTGTCAGAACCCTACACCGATTTGTGGTTTTAATCGTCCGTGTCGACGCACCCGTGTGCGTGTGCCCGTGTCCTCTCAGCGTACTTGTGCGTTGAGTGGGTTGAATACTCTAGCATGCTGCTGCTGTTGTTGAGTGTGTGAGAACAGACGGGTCTTATTTGAGTTTTTCTTTTGTCACAAAAAAAAAAACTACAAACCTCTATTTTACGGTGTGGTCTAGGGAGGTTTGGAGCGTTGAATGAAGGGACAGCCAAACAGACCGGAACTCAGACAGCTCCCAGACTAGAGGGGAGGGAAGAAGAGGCAGTCTACTCCCCTTACATACCCAGTGTGTGTTGGGGGGGTGGGGGGGGGGGGGGGGGTTCTCTTCTAGGAATCAGTTTGCGGTTTCCTTCTCAGAACTGTGAATCAGTGCAGACCAACACTAGGTGCTCTCAAGGAGTCCTCCGCCCATCTGGGGTGGAGGGGGGTGGGGGTGGGGGGGTGCGCTGGCTTCCGGAACCCAACCCTGGAGTTAAGGGAAAGTAGGACTTTTTGATTCCATTCCGGAATGTCGTCTCTCTTTGATTGCCAGGTACTTCCGCTAATTGTCACGGTCTTTTTTTTTGTTTGTGTTTTGGCGCAATGCCTGTCGTGTGTGTTTACGTCAAGCAAGGGATGGGACGCCAGCACGCGGCCACAGGGCCACCGGGCCACAGGGCCTTGTCCCAGAGCCATCCATACATCCCTCTTATTACTATGCAAATGGGTTCTCCTTTAGTGTGTCGCCTCCCAGCTCCCGTGTCATTTCCAATGACAACCACTCGATGGACCGAACCTAAGGCCATTGGCTAATTGGTCATTGGTAAAACATCAAACCTCCCTGTCTATCGTATGCAAGCCCTCAATGTGTGTTTATTTGAATTTGTTTTCATCCAAAAGTCAAGTTGCGTGTGTGTGTGTCATCGGCCCCCTGGTTTGTAGTGATGTGTCCGTGGTGGGCCCTTCAGTCCTGTTTGGGAGAGAGAAGGGGGGGGGGGGGTGCTGGGACAGCTGGCACCAGGGCTTGAACCCCTGACAGCAAAAAGACGATGCACGCAGAGAGCGACTGGCACTCTGTTTTGCACTTAGGAGGTGGTGACGGTCTCTTTCCCCTCCTGAACCTTGACCCCTTTCACCCCCAGCGTCGACACTTCGTCTCGAACTCGTCGACAAGTGTTACCGCGGCAACTTTGACCCGACAAATAGAAAAAGCGGACCTCGGCGGGCATGGGCTCGACTTTTAACAAGTTGCTTTTTAGAAAGCTGGTCCGAGGTCATCGGATCAACTCTGAAGTCTTGCCGTGGTCCATTAGGGGAGGGGGGGGGGGGGGGTGGGGGTGGTGACTGAACACAATTGGTGTTGGTGTCAAGGGGGGGTCATCCTTGTTTTATACCCTGAACCTGTCTGGCAGGCCACGTCTCGTGGGAGAGTGGCTGCAGTCCCTAACCCTGTGGAAAGGGAATCCTGGATGATAGCAGCAAGAAGAGCTGCAGTTTGTCCCTGAGGGAGGTCTGCAGAGGGGCAGAGCTGCCTGACACTCAACACGGGTTCAGACTGACATGCAGTACCCACAAGTCTGTATGGATTTAACTTTGTTGTGTGTGTGTGTGTGTGTGTGTGTGTGTGTGTGTGTGTGTGTGTGTGTGTGTGTGTGTGTGTGTGTGTGTGTGTGTCGTTCCAAAGCATCTGTCTGTTCTCCTGTCTCAGATCTTTGCTCTAAACTGACAAACGTCGACAGGTGAAACCGAGCTTGGCAGCATCATGCAGCGTTGTTTTCACCTGTCCACGTGTGTGTGTGGTGTGATGTATGGTGAGGAGGGGGAATGACTTTGGGTCACTGAGACATTGACTATTCAACTTGTACATGTAGATGCAATGTAAAACCCCCATTGCAACCCAATGAGTGATTTTAAACTGTAGGCTGCCATTTTGAGAAGTGGCAGACCCTCTATGTCCTGGCCAATTCATCTGAGCAGTAATGTCAAAATGGCCGCTGAGCTAACAGTGGCCAGAGGGACCCACTGCCCGGCTTTTGTTTTGAACATTTTTATGTACCGGTATATTTTTTTCTATTTTATTTTTTAAATAAACATCTTAAAACTGCCAGTTATTGTGTTGTCCTTTTATTAATTAATATATGTACATATATATATATATATATATATATAACAAATTCCACTTTTGTTCCATTCGAGTTAGGTCTTTGAATATTTTGCAGGTAAGTATATTTCCAAGTGTGTGAAACTAGCCATGACTCATGTCTCCATGTGGAGAGTGTAACTCTCGTCGTGACCACCGTGGGGAGCTCCTGCTCCGCGGCTCACGGCCACCTCTCTCCCCGCCCAGGGTGGGGTGGTGACGCCGCTGGCCAGACACACCAGCGCGCGGCATGCCAGAAGGTAGCTTGTGACATCTTGCTCTTCCACCAAGTATAGAGGCGCCAACACCATGTCGCTGCACTACCAAGGTGTACACGGGATTCTCCAGAACAAAAGGCGACAGCCAACTAGCTCCCCTAAGCTTCACAGGAGGTTGGCCGCAAAAAGATTTGTGTTTGTGTGTGTCTGAATGAGGGATTATGTGTACTAGCCCACACACATGCGCACATCACACAGACAGACTGTGTCACTGGCTGACTATAATGGGGCTCTCGGTGAAGTCATCCAGGAATATTTGCAAACACCTGCCAGAAACGTGCTTGTCTCCATGTTCTCCCCCCCCTGGAGCCATGTGCTCCGTACAGCACCGCAGCTCACAAGCAAGGGGCATAAATAGAGGCGTGAGATAAACATGAAAGAGGAGCGATGCTTCATCTGACGTGGTTTAGTTCGTGAAGGGTCTGGATGGAAAAGGATGTCCCATCTGGATCAGCACACCGCCAGATGAGATGAGAGGGAGATGAGATTCAAAGAGTCCTTTCAGACGAGCTAGTAAGCACCTCTCTAAGTAATGAACTCTGAAAGATGTAAAGAGAGAGGTCAAGAGATCCATTGATGGACTTTCCTCCTCTCTAATCTCACTACTCCTTTTTAACCTTGATCAGTCTGCAACAGTCTCTTCATTTGGTGTCTCGTTGAATAATCACCGAAGAGTTGGGACTGATGCATATTTTACATTTTTTATGAATTTATTTACTCACTCATTGTTTCGTTGCTTTGTCTTGAAAATTATCTGCCATGTTTCCATGAAGAATTTAAACCAACAAAGACAGTAGTGGGAGAGACAGAGAGGTGGAGGGGATCTGTCTGCTAGAGTGGTATTGTACATGTCTGATTTGGCAAATGTTTACTGTGCCAGTCTGTTGACAGATTTCTCTTTGCCAATATCAATTACCTGCTCTGGCTGGCAAAGCTGTACCACAACAATAACTTTTTCCAAGGTTGAAGTTATTATTATTTTTAAACCAATATGTCCACAGAAATGTGCAGACGTCTTGTCTATTTACCTCCAGCCCCCTCCTTGTTACTTGTAAAATGGATAATCCTGTTCTCTATAGGCACCCTCTAAATATAATAAACATATGTTATCCTCGATCGATAGAAATCGATTCTTGCTTGTGCATTGGAGGTTCTCAGCCCAGATGGAGACAGGGGGAGGGCAGACAGGAGCAGAGATGGCTTTGCCGTATCACGTCGAGCCATGAAGAGATTTCCCACATGAGAAAGACAATTAAAAGCCTGATTAGTGCTGTGCCTCGACGCTTCTCAATTACCATGTGCTTCCCTCATCTTTAGGCAGTCGTAAAGGTTTCACACACACAGACGCACGAGCGAGCACACACACAAATCCAGAGTTTAGAGTTGATTATTTCTATCTGAGTAAATATTTGGCTGCACAGCCAAGTCCC
>NC_061063.1:3296397-3359402 GCF_021917145.1 Hypomesus transpacificus
CGTTCGCTCTCCGCGCTGGGTCAAACATGCTTACGCCAACACCACTGACATGAACTCTGACCCCTGGACTCCCTCGAAGCCACTTCCCACCTGACACCCCTCAAAGGAAACACAGGCACTTTTCTTTTAAAGAAATGTGCATCCGTTTTGGATAGCGCACATTTTGAGAATCTGTATCTGCTTATGTGAAAGAAAAGCAGACTCTTTTCCCCACACCGACCCCCCTAACATCTTCAGCTTGTTCCTCTCTAGTTCCTGTCAGATGTTGGAAAAGCATGTTCCCTCCTGACTCCTAGAGTCTGGTCTTGACTGGCTAACTAACCAGCTGACCACCGAGCGCTCATGTGCCGTGTGCATTGTAAATGGTTCACATCGAGTTCCAGAACCCATCTGCTTTTTCTTCACTAACCTCACGGGCTTGCACTCATACGCTCCCCTCTCTCTCTATCTCTCAATCTTTTTTTTCAGTGTGCTATTTTTTCCACTCATCTTCCCATCTCTCTTTCTCCTTTTCTCTTTGTCTTGTTCCCACCTGTCTCTCTCTCTCTCTCTCTCTCTCTCTCTCTCTCGTCCTCTCTCTCTCTCTCTCTCTCTCTCTCTCTCTTTGTGTCCATAAATCCTGTCCTCATGACTCTCTTAGCCACACACACAAACACCCAACATTCATTTCACACTCCACTGCCCATCATTACAATGCACCGCACGTCCGATTGGCCCGAGCACTGAATATCAATGTTGTTCGTCTGCCATCACGAGCCATTGTCTCATCTCCAAACTGTCCTGTAAACAAAACAGAACACCAGAAAACAAAAACCAACCCAGTAAAATTCTCTATTCTATATTTTAACCAAAGCTAAGTCAGGGATGCAAACATGGAGCCATGGTGAGTACTAACTAAACCCCTCGACAACAGCCCTCAGCCGCGTCTCCATAGTGTAAAGATGCCTCCTCCACTCCACCGTCTCTCCTTCCCTGCGTGTGGGACGGATCTGACAGGAGGACATGGGTCCCGATTGGCAGATCAGTCCAGATCCTGTCTCCCAAACCACACAGGCTGCACCTCAGTGCTTTCTTTCGCGCCCTAAACCGAGAGAGCGACCCAGGGAGCGAGGGAAGCCACTTTAGACTATCGAGACGCAGCCCGAGACTAAAATAAGAGTTCAGAGAGAGCGAGAGAGAGAGAGGTGGCGGCTTGACTGACCTTTTGACCCCACCCCCGTTGGGCCGGCAGGCGTCGAGCATCGAGAACAAGCAGGACTGGATCAAGCACATCCGGGAGGTGATCCAGGAGCGCACCATCCACCTGAGAGGAGCCCTCAAGGAGCCCATCCACATCCCCAAGGCCAGCGCCGCCAAGCACCACAAGTGCCGCAGGTACACACACACACACACACACACGCACACACGTAAAGATACCGCAGCGAAGCACGGGCTGTAAGTACACAGACACACACACACACACACACATACAGAGCTAAAGCAGTGAACCCAAGACGTGAAGGGATACGTAAAAATCCACACGCACACACGTAAAGATACCGCAGCGAAGCAGTCACCACAAGGGCTGTAAGTACAAACACACATGCTAACACACACACACATATAGAGCTAAAGCAGTGAACCCAAGAGTTGAAGGGATACGTAAAAATCCACACACACACCAACACCAACACACATACAGACAGGGCTTGCTCTGAGCGTGCTGTGTCCTGGTTCAGGGATGGAGAGGACCTGGACAGTCAAGGTGACGGCAGTAGCCAACCAGACACCATCTCTCTGGCCTCACGCACCTCGCAGAACACCCTGGACAGCGACAAGGTGAGCACACACACACACACAGCGACTCACACGCACACACACTCAGCCACAATCACACACACACAAACTAACCCCTCCACCTCCGCCCCCCAGCTGTCCGGGGGCTGCGAGCTCACCGTGGTGATCCATGACTTCATGGCCGGCAACAGCAACGAGCTGACGGTGCGGCGGGGCCAGACGGTGGAGGTCTTGGAGCGCTGCCACGACAAGCCCGACTGGTGCCTGGTCCGCACCACCGACCGCTCGCCCGCCCACGAGGGCGTGGTGCCCTGCGCCATGCTCTGCATCGCCCACTCGCGCTCCAGCATGGAGATGGAGGGCATCTTCAACCACAAGGGTAGGTGCCTGTGTGTGTGAGTGGTAGGAAAGTGGGGATATGTGTGTGTGAGGTACAGAAGTGGGGATGCGTGTGTGTGTGTGTCTGAAAATTGAGTAGAAAGAGTCGTATGATGGATGACTCTCTCTCTCTCTCTCTCTCTGTGTCTCTCTCTCTCTCTCTGTGTCTCTCTCTCTCTCTGTCTCTCTCTCCCTCTCCTCCTGTGTCCTGCAGACACTCTGTCAGTGTGCAGTAATGACTCCATCATGCCGGGCTCCTCAGCCACCCTGCAGCCTGGACACGGGATGGGCTCCCACACCTCGCCAGGGCCCAAACGACCAGGTAACCATGGAGACGGGCCCCGTGGGGGAGGGCTGGGGTGGCCAAGCCCTCATGTTCCCCCCCGAAAGACCGCAGCGGAATATCATGATCGATTAAGTTCAATTCACGTTCACCTTCATTCTGATGTGTATTTATTATGAGCTTTATTCATTTGTCTTCGCAAGATAATAGATTTATGACTATGAAATGTATAAAGACGTGAAGCGCAGGTGGGGCGCTAACAGAAGACATGCCACACAGAACTCCTGCTTGCTTCGCAAGTCTAAAATGCAGCCTGTCTAACTGGTTAAGTCTGAACTGCATGCAATCTGGATTCATTATAATATAGACATAGAGAAATAGAAATAACATTTGAATATTTTAACTTACCTTTTATGGGATGAATCCCTAAAGCATCTTTTCTGTCACTGTGGCTGAAACACATTGTTTCAGCCACAGTGGGGGGGGGTGAGAGAGAGAGCGAGCGCTCCGAGTGAGAACCCCTGTCCCCCGTCCTGTGCTCCAGGGAACACCCTGAGGAAGTGGCTGACCAGCCCGGTGCGCCGCCTCAGCAGCGGCAAGGCGGACGGCCACGTCAAGAAGCTGCACAAGCACAAGAAGAGCCGCGACGCCCGGAAGAGCAGCGAGGTCATGGCCGGCTCCCAGAAGGACTCGGACGACAGCGCCGCCACGCCCCAGGACGAGACCGTGGAGGAGGTGTGTGTGTGGGGGGGAGTCACGCTCGTGCACACACACACTCGTACAGAACGTACTATGCACATAATGCACTCACGTCATTTTATGCCTTTTAAATATTCTGTTCTTTCTTTCTCTCTCTTTAACTGTCTGAATCTTTTCTTTTTTTTCACACTTTTAACAATGACTCATTTTGCCTGTGCGTTTGTGTGTGTGTGTGTCCCGTGTGTGTGTGACAGAGGGTGCGCAACGAGGGCCTGTCCAGCGGGACGCTCTCCAAGTCCAGCTCGTCGGGGATGCAGAGCTGCGGGGAGGAGGAGGGCGAGGAGGGGGCCGACTCGGTGCCCCTGCCCCCCCCCATGGCCATTCAGCAGCACAGCCTGCTGCAGCCCGACGCACAGGATGACAAGGTGAGGGGGGGCCGGGTGGAGGAGGGGGACCACAGGGTCGTAGGGGGCCAAAAACAGCGCTGTAGAACCGTGCCTGTTTAACATTTAGCCAGCATCCCGATCTGTTCAGAGGGACTCGCATACGATCCCTCCCCCTCGCGAGCACGCTGACCCAAACCCCCTCACCAGACTCCCACACGGCCAGGGTCAGTCCTGAGGCACGAGCAACGGGGTGTGACCAGCTCCTTCAAGCTCCATCACTCTCCAAAATGATACTAGTTAGGTAGAAGTGACTTGTCTTCCTCAGGATAAGCCCTGCATCTGTTGTGTGCCAGTTTCCCTCTCATTATTTAGTTTGCACACATTCTGCTGGGGCCGGTCAGTTTTATTCTAGAACCTTCTGGTATTTTCTAGAGTCTCAGATACGGACTCTACCTCATGCATAGCATTGTATTCTTATGATTTTTTTCCTTCCTTAAAACGTTTGAATGAAAAAAGAAAATCCTGGCAATGAAATGCGTCAGGGTACCTGAGAAAGTCACCTTATCTCCAAGCAGACGTTTTCCTGACACTAATTTCTGTTTCTCTTTTGTTTTTCTGTTCCTGAATGTTTATCGTTTGCTGTTTCTCACACCGTTTAGCATTACCTTGATTTATGTCCTGTCTTTGCTCTGTCTCAGTTTCCATATCTCTCCATCTGAAATCCCCCTCTTCTCTCCCTCCCTCGCCTCCCGGACAAACCAAACTTCTCTCTCCTCTTCCGTTCGGCCCTGTATTAGCTGTAGTTTCTGCTTTCAAACACCCAAATTTTACTCTCCTGCTTTTTTTTATAGATCTCATCCTAGTTATTTCGCTTCTAAAGTAATATGTACTTTTCTAAACTCATCCCCCCCCCCCCCCCCCCCCCCCCCCCAAAAAAAAGATTTAGCTTCCCTTCTATATCTCTCTCTTTCTCTCCGTCTCTCACACACACTCTTTCTGTCTCTCTCACACACACACACACACACTTTCTCTCTCGCACAAACACACTCCTGCTCTCTCTGTCTCTCTCTCTCCCTCTCTCTCTCTCTCTCTCTCTCTCTCTCTCTCTCTCTCTCTCTGGTAGTGTCTACGGTTCATCGAGCGAGCTCAGCCTCCACTCCTCCATCCCTCGTTTGACGTCGTACTTCTTTTGAGTTGTGCATCACCAGCCGTGCTCTCTGCATACAGAGCTCTCACCACGCCACTGACGAGACCGTCCGGGGGGGGGGGAGGAGGAATAGACAGGCTCACGTTTGAAACCCTTTCTAGTCGATTTGGACCAGATTCGATGTCCGCTAACTCTTCTCTCAGGGTTCATTAAGGGTGTATCAGGTCAGGAGGGTCGTCGCAGCTTAGAGGTCAGCCAAACATTGTTTTTTTCCTCCGATGGGATCGGTTCAGTGTAACTGGATGAACTTGCTTCCTGCTCGGAGTCTACCAAGCGCCGTTGGGAAGCACCCCCGCTCCCCCCCCCCCCCCCACAGTCTCATAGGTCACCCTCCCCCCACCTTACCTCCTCCCCCGCCCCCCTCACCCCCCCCTCACCCAGTCCTACCCCCACACCCCCTACCCTGTGTGCGTTTACCTCATTGCCCATGCAAGTAATTGGCACCTAAGCGCTGGCGAGGCCAGAAGGGCACACAAGCCACACCCACAGCCACACCCACACCCTATATGGGGGAATGTCTGGATGGGCAGCACAGCAAGGGTGAGACTTCCTCCAACTCTTTACCTCTCTCGCTCTCTCTCTCTCTGCCTTTCGCTCTGTCTTTCTCTTGTACTCCTTGTTCTCCCTTTCTTTCTGTCTCTTTTTTTAACATTTCTTACTTGATCTTTCTTTTTCTTTCTTAATTTCTTTCTTTCCCTCCCACCTTTCTCTGTCTCTCTCTCTCTGTCTCTCTCTCTGTCTCTCTCTGTCTCTGTCTCTGTCTCTCTCTCTGTCTCTCTCTCTGTCTCTCTTTCTCTGTCTCTCTCTCTTGCCTCTCATACTTCTGCTCTCGTTCTAACCCCCCTCTCTTTAGAAGGTCATCACACGTCCTCTCTCTCTCCTCCCTAACTTCTCTCTTTGGCATCTCAGACACCTCCGCTGTCGCCAGGTCTTCACCCTTCTATCCTCCTCATGTAACGACCCACTCAGCCATCTAGATCACAGACTCATCTCCTTCAGTTCACCTCATCTAGGGACTCCCCTGGCGGTGTAAAATCAAGCTATTCAAATATATCTGCAAACATTCTGTCTTTTCAATCATTTTGACCATCCACGGCTCCACACTAGGGTAACCGGTGTGTCAAATTATCCAACCTCTTTTCCTTTCTTTTCTGATATCATTTGCATATGATTTGAAGTTTGCCCTTTCATTGGGCTTGCTTAAGCCATGCTTGTTTCTTGAACAACGCCCGTTGCTAAAAGCTCCCAACAGCTAACGTGCAGACGGGCAGTACTGACACAAACGGTTGACCCGTTCGTAAACACAAATCCCTAATAGTCAAATAACACTAACAACGACAGTCAACTAGTCTCTAAGAGGTTTTCTCTTACCAGTGCACTAAATAATGACAACGATCAGAGCTCCCTAAAGCTAGAAACTTGGAAGAGCTTATGGGTTCAGAACTATATTATCATAATAAATTAAAAAAAACACTTGTTTTATAGGTAAGTCAACTGATGCTGTCACAGTATGGTTAACACGTGTAGTCCTATCAATGACAGTGAGTGAGTTTAGGCAGATGGCTGGATAGATACAGTGGCCAAATGTAGCGCCATCGCTTTAAGAGGGAACAGGAAAGGGACACCTTGAACAGTTCATCTTTAACCGAGCCAACAGTGAGTCCAGGCGTAGTGTGTCTCTCAGCCCCTGGGCCATGCCGGTTTCTCTCAGCAAGGGCTTCTCTCCTGTGGTGGAGGGTGCTCAGTGGTAGTCTGTAGTCAGGCGGAGCACGTGCCAGGTAAGGCCAGGCACACGAGGGGGTCATGCCCTGACGCTTCTCTCCCCTGTGTCCCTCCCTCCGTCCAGACCTCCTCCCGCCTGTCCGTCCGTCCGTCCAGCTCCGAGACCCCCAGCGCGGCCGAGCTGGTGAACGCCATCGAGGAGCTGGTCAAGAGCAAAATGGCAAGAGCGCGCGGGCGCGGCACACACACACACCCTGTGTCACTCCCTCATTTCAAAAATGACGCTTGTGATCCAATATGCCCCTTTGTCGCCTTACTTCTCTCTCTCTCTTTCTCCGTCTCTCTCCGTTTTCCTTTCTGTTTGTCTCTGGTTCCTCCTCTCCTGGTGTGGCTCTCCTTGTCCTGCCCGCCTGCCCCTCTCCAGGCTCTGGAGGACCGGCCCAGCTCTCTCTCAGTGGAACAGGGGGACAGCAGCTCTCCCTCCTTCAACCCGTCGGACAACTCCCTCCTGTCCTCCTCCTCCCCCATCGACGAGATTGAGGAGCGCAAGACTGGCTTTCTGAAGAGACGCCAGTACGTGTCACCACCCCCCCGTACCCACACCTCTCTCTCTCTCTATCTCTCTGTCTCTCTCTATCTCTCTGTCTCTCTCTATCTCTTTCTGTCTCTCTCTCTATCTCTCTCTGTCTCTCTCTGTCTCTCTCTCTGTTCTCTCTCACTCCCTGACTCTCTCTTCATGCTTTCTGCTGTATGTCCTCAGAGAGCTCAGTTGTAACCCCTGCTGTTTGTCATTGTGTCAGTTATGTGCTGCTGGAGCTGGTGGAGACGGAGAGGGACTACGTCAGAGACCTGGGCCTGGTGGTAGAGGTACGTGTGTGTGTGTGGGGGTACATCTAAGGTTGTGTGTGTGTGGGATGTCTTTGAGTGATTCATGTTCATGGCGTGCGTGTGTGTGTGTGTGTTCCAGGGCTACATGACCCGGATGAAGGAAGAGGGGGTTCCAGACGACATGAAGGGGAAAGACAAGATCGTCTTCGGCAACATCCATCAGATCTTCGACTGGCACCGAGAGTACGCAGAGCACACACACACACACACACACAGCAGAGCACACGCACACACAGCAGACACACACACACACAGCAGACACACACACACACAGCAGACACACACACACACAGCAGACACACACACAGCAGACACACACACAAACACAGCAGACACACACACACAGCAGACACACACACACCTGTTGACCCCTTCTGGACCCGTCCCATGACTGCTCTCCTCTCCTCCCTGTTCAGTTTCTTCCTGGGCGAGCTGGAGAAGTGTCTGGAGGAGCCGGACAGACTGGGCTGTCTGTTTGTCAAACAGGCAAGAGACCACCGCTTTCTCTGGTGCATCGCTACCTCTGCAGCCAGCCAGGGCCCGCTCTTACCCCTGTGTGTGTGTGTGTGTGTGTGTCCTGCAGGAGCGAAGGCTACACATGTACATAGTGTACTGTCAGAACAAGCCCAAGTCAGAGCACATCGTCTCCGAATACATCGACACCTACTTCGAGGTAGGGACCTGTTCCACATGAGTACATATGTGTCAATAACACCGCATGTCTCTTATGGGGGGATATACGTGCCTTCCGTAGATAGAGCCGCAGCGTTGCCATGACTGTTGACCCTGGTGTGAATGTTTGACCTTTGCCCTCCGTCAGGAGCTGAAGCAGCGGCTGAATCACCGGCTGCAGATCACCGACCTGCTGATCAAGCCGGTCCAGAGGATCATGAAGTACCAGCTGCTGCTGAAGGTGAGAGGCCTGCTGGCTCACTCCTGCCGTGCCTCTGCTGTCCTGAAGGGGGTGCCAGATCGCAGGCTCACTTCTCCACTTTGATCACGACGCAAATGCACTCTCCCTCTCCCCCTTCGCTTTCAGGATTTCCTCAAGTTCTCCAAAAAGGCCGGGCTGGAGTCTGCAGAGTTGGACGTAAGTTCTGACCCAGTGTCCTCTAGTCCAGGGGCCTGCGACCTGGGAGTCGGTTTTTGCTCCGAGCACACTTATTTGACCCGATTCAACACAAATTAGTCGATCAACCCCTAATGTAACGATTAGAATCGGGCGTCCTAGATTAGCGTTGGAGCGAACACCTCCAGGCAGGTCGCTGTCCAGGAACAGGACTGAGGATCCCTGCTCTAGTCTGCAGCGTGTGGTTTGATAAACGTCAGCGGTCCCCGAGTGCTTCATGCTTGCCTGTCCCCCCCCCCCCCCTGTCCCCCCCCCCCGCAGAAAGCCGTGGAGGTCATGTGCATCGTGCCCAAACGCTGCAACGACATGATGAACGTGGGACGCCTCCAAGGATTCGACGTGAGTGGCACCGCATCCAGGCGCGACCAAGCGATCCCAGAGTGCCCGGCGCGACCTCCATTCAGTGCTCCTCCGTCCTCATCCCTCCCCTCCCCGTCTGTCTCTCTCTCCCCCTCCAGGGTAAGATCGTGGCCCAGGGGCGTCTCCTGCTCCAGGACACCTTCCTGGTGCTGGACCCCGAGGGGAGCCTGCTGGGGAGGATGAAGGAGAGGAGGGTGTTCCTCTTCGAGCAGATGTTGATCTTCAGCGAGCCCCTGGACAAGAAGAGGGGCTTCTCCATGCCTGGCTTTCTTTACAAGAACAGCATCAAGGTGCGGGGGGCTGGAGAGATGTTGGTTTTGGGGGGGGGGGGGGGGGGGGGGGGGGCGCCCTCTGCTGGGCAGCCGCGGTGTTGAACTGAGCGCCGTGGCAGGATGTAGCATGCCGCGCACGTACGGGATGTCGTTCCCAAATGACCGAGACAAAGTTAAGCCGTTCTGATGATGTCATTGTGTCCATCACGCTCTCAATAGTCCCCCTCTATCCCTCCCCCCCTCCCTCCCTCCTCCCTGTGTAGGTGAGCTGTCTGGGCATGGAGGAGAGCGTGGACAGCGACCCCTGTACGTTCACCCTGACCTCCCGCTCGACCACTAGCAGCACGGAGACGTTTGTGCTCCACTCCTCCCACCCGGGGGTGCGTCAGGTGTGGACCCTGCAGATCAGCCAGATCCTGGAGAGCCAGCGCAACTTCCTCAACGGTACGTTTAGGTGCACTTCTATGGGCCGTATTATGAAGATACAACATTGTTTGTAAAAAAGGACCATGCATCTGAGGTGGATGTTTATGAATGCTGCGTCTCTCTCTGTTCCTCTCGCACCCCAGCTCTGACCTCCCCCATCGAGTACCAGAGGAACCATGTGGGGGCCGGCGGCGGGGTGTGCGTGCCCAGCGTAGGCGCTCCGGCTGGGGGCAGCGGTGGCCCCGGCGTGGTCCCTGGAGGAGTGGTCCCCCAGGGGGGCTCCATCCCCGTCCCCCAGGGGGGCTCCCGCTCACGGCCCTCCCGGATCCCCCAGCCCTCCCGCCTGCCCCAGCCCCTGCGCCACCAGCCCGGGGGCCCTGACCCCGAGGGCCCCAACAAGATGTCAGGTAAGATCTCTCCTCTCTGATGAACCAGGGGGGATTCGTTGATGTGGTAGATATGTGCATGTGATCCAAAAGTCCTCCTTCCTTCCTCTGAGATTGCTGACTTGTGATTCAGGTTTGTCCCCTCGCCCGGTCCCTCCCCCCCTGCTCCCAGCTCCAGCCCTGGCTGAGCCCGCCGACCAGGCCCCCGGGGTGGGGAAGGGCCAGAGGGGGGTGAGGGTCCAGGGGGGCAGCCCCCAGGGCAAGCGCCCCAGCCTGGCTACCGATGACCAGGCACAGCCCCCGGCCCCCACAACCCCCGTCCCTGCCGTGGCCCCTGTCCCCCGCGCCACGGTGGGTCCTCTCCCCATCCCCACCACGCCCAAACCTCGGCCCGGCGCCACCGTCTCCCCCATGGCCTCCCCCATGGCCACCCCTGCGTTTGGCAAGGAGGCCCTCTCCCTTCCCCCTCCGAGCCCCGGCCCCAAGTCTGGCTTGGGCTCCTCGTTCTGGAGCTCCATGCCCAGCTCCCCAGCCAGCCGGCCTGGCTCCTTCACCTTCCCTGGAGAGGCTGGGGACAGTCCCGCCCGACCGAACCACAACCACACCCAGGCCGGCTCAGGCTCGGGGCCGGGGTCTCAGACTCACAGACACTCCACGCACAGCAAGGAGGCCGACCGCATGAGCACGTGCTCGTCCACCAGCGAGCAGTCCATCCAGTCCACCCAGAGTAACGGGGTAAGACAACTACCCGCGGTCCAGGCTTTAGTGCGGCCTAGCCCTGCTCTTTCGGCTCACTAATCCCAGCGCCAGCGGGAGGCCTGTCCTGTCGGCCAGTCTGGCCAGAGCTACTAATCCCCCTTCAACTGCACACATGTCTTCCTCTCTGCAGCTTCTAACAGCTCTAATTAATAAACCCTACGGAAGACTGGTTTCCACTCTTTACAACTCATGGTTTGAATGGGATGCGCCTCGATCTGCAGCGAAGGACTTCTTCTTCCCCTAACAATGCTTGTACTAACTCCGCGCTCTTCCTTCACCCAATCCGGTCGCTTCTGTAGCGGCTAGCGTTTCGACGTTTGTGGTCCCCTGGCTACAAGCGCTCTGACCGGAGGTCCTCTCCACCTGCTTCTCTCACGCTCCCCCCCCCTCCCCCTCCCTCTTCCGTGAGACGAAACCACTGGACCACTCATTTCCGTCTTTGTCTGAACGTCTCCCCTCCGGAGAGCCGCCATCTCTCTTCTGCTTCTCTCGTCCCCTCGTTCGTTCTCTGGGAAGGCGAGTCCTCCTTGTGTCCGCCCTCCTTCTGTTGCTAGAGGATGCATGGATGGATGGATGAACGGATGGATGGATGAGCAGATGGATGGATGGATGGGCAGATGGATGGATGGATGGGCAGATGGATGGATGGATGGGCAGATGGATGGATGAGCAGATGGATGGATGGATGGGCAGATGGATGGATGAGCAGATGGATGGATGGGCAGATGGATGGATAACTAGCATTAAATAACTGGGTGCAAGACTGCTCTTCCGCTCTGTCTTTTCTCTGCTTAGCCCAGCCTCTGTGTGCTGTTGGAAACGCCGTAATGAGCGTTCATCTGTGTGACACCTTCCTCACTGACAGGCATGGCATCTTGGGCGATAAGGGTTGACCCGATGAAATGTAAACCAACTGGTGTGTGTGTGCGCGTTTAGTGTGGTCCTCGCGCGTGCGTCTGCGCACGCCTGCATGTGTGGCTGTGTTGACTCGAGATTAACCTCGACGTACTCTCAACCCCTCCTCCTCCCCCCCACCCACCCTCCTCCTCCTCCCCCCCACCCCTCCCCCAGAGTGAAAGCAGCAGCAGCAGTAGCGTGTCCACCATGTTGGTGACCCAGGACTACGTGGCGTTGAAGGAGGATGAGATCAGCGTGCTCCAGGGGGAGGTGGTCCAGATCCTGGCCAGCAACCAGCAGAACATGTTCCTGGTGTTCCGCGCCGCCACCGAGCAGGGCCCGGCCGCCGAGGGCTGGATCCCCGGCTACGTTCTGGGACACACCTCCGCCATCATCCCCGACTGTCCCGACGGAACCATCAGGTGAGAGGCTGACACGTAAATGCATCCCTAGAAAATAACCAAACCATATGGGGACACCACTGTTCAACCCAGTTCACCTTTGACCTTTCGTGACCTCCTCTGTCGAAGCAGGAAGTCATCGTCCTGGCACACGTCCCTGCGCATCCGCAAGAAGTCCGAGAAGAAGGAGAAGGATGGAAAGAAGGAGACCAAGCTGGAAAACGGTTACAGGAAGTCCAGAGATGGCCTACCCAATAAGGTTTCAGTAAAGGTGGGTGTTCCTGATTGTACCGCCCAATCCGCTCCTCAATTCATTGTGACAATTTTACGGATGTTGTTTTGTGTTTGTGTTCAAGTACTTTGTAGTCTAACTTTGTATGCACTCTTTTTCCAGCTTCTAAACCCAAACTACATCTATGATGGTAAGTATTTCAAACAGTCTGCATCCAGCGCACATTCACACACAATATTTATTAGATTACACAATAATAATAATAATCACTTTTATTGACATAGTACCTTTCTCACACCCAAGGTTGCTTCACGAGTAGAAAGTCGAGAAAAACGAAAAATATCAAATACAGATATACATGTGTAAACAACCAGCGATCCACATTGCCTAGACATTTACACTGACATGGTAACTGCTCATATCTTGATATCCTCTGACCTCTGACCCCCGTCCTCCAGTCGCCCCAGAGTTCCTGCTGCCCCTGAGTGACGTGACGTGTGACAACGGAGAGAGTGTCACCCTCAGGTGTAAGGTGTGTGGGCGCCCCAAAGCCACCGTCACCTGGAAAGGACCCGACCAGAGCACCCTGACCAACAACGGACACTTCAGCACCGCCTACAGGTACACACTCTCTCTCTTACACACACGCACACACACACACACACACCTGACTGGCAATCAACTTTTGCACTTGCAATCCCAATCTTAACATGAGTGTGCGTGTACGTGTGTGTGTGTAACAGTGAGACAGGCGAAGCGACCCTGCGGATAGTGGGCGTGGCCTCTGAGGATGACGGCGTTTACACCTGCGTCGCCACGAACGACCTAGGCAGCGTGACATCATCAGCCAGCCTCAGAGTATTAGGTAAGACACACCCACATGCGCTCATAAAACAACAAACACATGGTGAAGCCCAGACTTACGTTGTCGTGTGTGTGTGTGTGTGTGTGTGTCCCAGCTGTGTCCAGTGACGGGGTCAGGGTGAGCTGGAAGGACAACTTTGACGCCCACTACACAGAGGTGGCTGAACTGGGCAGGTAACTGTCTCCACTCTGCCTACCTATACAGACCAGGACCATGGTGGTGACTTGGGTGATTGTGGGGATGATGATGGTGAAGGACCAGTATGATGTGGATGATGATGGTGAAGGACCAGTATGATGTGGATGATGATGGTGAAGGACCAGTATGATGTGGATGATAATGGTGATGGTGAAGGACCAGTATGATGTGGATGATGATGATGGTGATGGTGATGGTGAAGGACCAGTATGATGTGGATGATGATGGTGATGGTGAAGGACCAGTATGATGTGGATGATGATGGTGATGGTGAAGGACCAGTATGATGTGGATGATGATGGTGATGGTGAAGGACCAGTATGATGATGATGATGATGGTGATGGTGAAGGACCAGTATGATGTGGATGATGATGGTGATGGTGAAGGACCAGTATGATGTGGATGATGATGGTGATGGTGAAGGACCAGTATGATGATGATGATGGTCAAAATGATGGTGAAGGGACCAGTATGACATGGGTGATGACGATGACGTCCCCTCCCCAGGGGCCGGTTCTCCGTGGTCAAGCGTTGTGACCACCCGGGGACCAAGCGCACGGTGGCGGTCAAGCTGGTCAACAAGAAGCTGATGAGGAGGGACCAGGTGACCCAGGAGGTCAGCCTGCTCCAGAGGCTCCAGCACACCCACCTGGTCGGCCTCACAGACACGTACGAGACCTCCAGCAGCTACGCTCTGGTCCTGGAGATGTGAGTACACACACACACACAGCTGATTGTTGATGACCTTAATGACTCTTGACAGCTGTTTGTGCTTGGCCCCAATACCAAACAACACCTTGACGTGTGTGTGTGTGTTCCTCTGCAGGGTCGATCAGGGCCGTCTCCTGGACTACGTGGTGAGCTGGGGGAGTCTTACTGAGGAGAAGGTGGCTTGTTACCTGCGAGACATTCTAGAAGCTCTACATTACCTTCACAACTGCAGAGTGGTACATCTCGATGTGAAGGTAGGGCCCCTCTTCGACTCGGGTCAAACCGAGTATTTCTGTTGCCTTGTTGTCCGATAAACTGTAGGCGATTCAGAGGTACAATGGAAGCTGTTGACCGAATGAGACATCAATAGCTTGAACTGCACATGTCTGGCATTTCTGCATTTCTCGTCCATCACCCTAGAAAAACACTCAAACACATACAACACACTCTGACCCCCCCCTCCCACCCCCCTCCTCAGCCTGAGAACCTACTGGTGGCCCACACTCCCGCCGGCCAGCCTACGGTCAAGCTAACTGACTTCGGGGACGCGGCCCAGCTCAACAGTGCCCACTACGTGCACCCTCTCCTGGGCAGCCCCGAGTTCGCCTCCCCCGAGCTGGTCCTGGGGGAGCCCGTCTCCCTGACCTCCGACCTGTGGAGCCTGGGGGTGGTCACCTACGTGCTGCTGAGCGGGGCCTCGCCCTTCCTGGACGAGAGCGCCGAGGAGACCTGCCTGAACATCTGCCGGCTGGACTTCAGCTTCCCCCGGGACTACTTCCAGGGCGTGAGCCAGGCCGCCCGGGACTTTGTGTGCCTGCTGCTGAGGAGCGACCCCGGCAGACGCCCGCCGGCTGGGCTCTGCCTCCAGGAGGCCTGGGTCCAGGCGGGGGCCGGGGGGGAGGGCTTCCTGGACACGTCCCGCCTTGTGTCCTTCATCGACCGCAGGAAACACCAGACGGACGCCAGGCCTATCGGAGGGGTACGCAGCTTCCTGCAGAGTCGTCTCCAGCCGCGAGTCTGAAGGGGGCGCCCGGGAGGAGGCCCAATTCCAAACCAAAAAAACGAAACCCTCTGCTGCCCTCTCAGCTACTGCAAGGCTGTGGGGGAGAGTGGACGGTGTCGGATGCCTTCGCGGACGGCTGGAGGGGTAATGGAGGGCGTCTTGTTGGTTTGGAACTGGGCATCTGAAGACGAGACGGAGAAGAACAAAAAAAAAAATTAAGTGTGCTGATCTCATCCTCTTCCACATGGACTGTGGAGAATCAATCATGTAGTCCTTTCGCCAATGGTAGGGCCTGTTTCAGGTCCTAAGCCAGTCTGAGTGCTGGAAGGAACAGTCCTCAGCCAATCAACAAAAGGATGGAATGTCCTTACCAGTCTACTGCTGCTTGCTGGTTTCAACTCAAAACACATTTTCTACGAGGGGGGGGGTGGGGGTGGGGGGGCTTAAACGGTCCAAATGGATAACTTATCACCGAGCGTCAGTCGATCAACAGAACCTCATGATTGAGCCAGATGTAACTGCACAAAGGAGCAGATATTTCAGGAGAAAGCGATGCTAACAGAGCTAGCGTTAGCGACACTGCAGAGCGTTTCCCTCCTCTTGTTGCTAGGGAGAGCGAGACATTCTGTTTCAGACCTTTTACACAATGTTACTCAAAGACTTTTGAGAAACACCCCTTTCTTAAAGATACTATGTAAAGGATAGATGATGATGTCCATAACTTTTCAAGAACACGTTTGAGAAATAAAATCTAATAATAAAAAATAATTTAAAAAATAAGATTCGAGAAAATCCTCGTCAGTTGAAAGTTGCTGTGCTACATTGGACGCTGTAGGAACCCAGTTCTGGAGATCTGCTTCCTGTAATTGAGGTCCTCAAAGCAGTTGAGACATTTTTACGTCCAATCAGAGCTTTTTGATTGCTGCGCTCATGTACCTAGCTCTAATCTTAAGAAACCATGATAACCATGTTGCAAGTAACAATACAGATTCTAACTGCTGCACTGTCCGATCTCGTCAAACAAACAATAGACAAATAATTCATTGTTGCTTTTACCAGAACAAATTGTGTTGTGCAGATTTAAGATGTTTAAGCCTTACTTTGTATATAGACTCAAACTGCCTTCTGTCCCTCATATTCAAAATGGCTGCCTGCTTTTAAGTGACGTCATAGGAGGCAGGACAAAGGTATCCTGCAAATGTAAATGTTGATTGTCATTGGGCATCGGAGCCTGGGTGACGGCAGAGACAGCCTATCCGAGGCTGGAGGAACGAGGACGCAGTAGAAGACAGAAAACTGTAAATGCACTCACTGTATGTCATGTTTCTGATTCTTATCATGTGCAATGTTGCGGCTTTAACATTTTATGCAACTATTTATGAAGACATCTGTTGTATCTGTAATAAATATAGAGAAAAGCATGTACTTGGTACTGCAAGATCTGCTGGTAGGGGTGTTTATTTGACCTTTGACCTTATTGGAGTATTATTGACTTCCCAGGTAAATGTTTGGGCTCTGAAGTCACCTGGCACTTATGACTAGATATTTGATTTGTCACTTTTTTTTTTTTTTTTTGTACAGTAGTTACTGGTATACCAAAGTTGTTCCAGCTTTACCTAGACTATTGTTTTTTTGATGACATTTCACTTTTTTAAGTTAAACATATTATACATGTTTTAACTTTATTATGGGATGTTTACACTTGTTTTACTAGGCTTTATGTTGTGTTTTATTTGTGAGAACGCTATGGCCAGCTTGACTTTAGACTATCAAACACACCCATGATTGTATTCTCTAAAATCACTAGGGTGTTCTTCCTTGTTACCTGAAATAGTTTCATAATTTCCTGGCATTTAAAATATATATTGCTGTTATGTTTTAGTGTTCATTAATTGAATTTATAACCACATCAATTGTTAACTGTAAATATGTATTGCATATTGTAGGTGTTTCATGATTGGGATGATACATTTTGCCAAACATTAATTGTCAGAAATGACCGAAATTCCACATACTGCACTCAACTTTGTGTCTCCAATAGCAAGCTTAATACATAGTTAATATGGTGTCATTTTAGGTTTACCCCAGCTGATGTTGTTACTCATCGACATGCAGAAAACAAAAAAACGTTTGACCCTTTTAATTTGCTTCCTCGTTCTCAAAATGGAGACAGGGATGTGTTTGCGTAGAAAGGTCAGTCATGTGCT
Organism: Hypomesus transpacificus; assembly: GCF_021917145.1. Taxonomy (NCBI): domain Eukaryota; kingdom Metazoa; phylum Chordata; class Actinopteri; order Osmeriformes; family Osmeridae; genus Hypomesus; species Hypomesus transpacificus. The sequence continues at coordinate 3,313,584 of NC_061063.1, forward strand.
GCACCCATAGTCAACACAAATAGATCTGACTAGAATGTATTGTTGAACTGTTGTTCTGGGGAGTGTTGCTACCAACTCATAAGAAGACGATGCTGCCAAACAGGTTCGGTTGCAAGAGAGGAAGAAGGATGTTAAAGCTGTACAGTCCCAAACCATGCCCTTGTATTTATTTGTAATTTAATCTTTGTAAAGTTGTACAAACGCCATCAAATCAAGCAAACTTGGACTGGATCATTTTTGTCAGTCATGTTTTTTTTGTCCGTTATTGTGTTGTCCATGTCTTTGTTCCCATTGCATCATATTTTATACATATGTATAATTGTTTACCATGGTTTTATTAATTTTTGCTTCTTTTTTTTTATCTTTGCATGTAGATTCTTTTGTACAAACCATAATTATCCAAATGATTTTTTGTAAATATTTTCATTAGTTTGCCATCAGTTACTTAAAAATAAACTTACTGAACGTAACAATTTTTTCTTCTGATTTGTTTGTTTTGATTTGTTTTATTTCTCGTCTCTCTTATTTGTAGTTATCATTTTGTTTGAAAGACAAAACATAAAACAATGTTGAATAACATTTATTCAAATGGGTAATGCATTTGGGGCGTAGCAATTCTCTGGTGTTTTTCCACTGTACTGGTATGCTGTTGGTGACAACCCAGCCGTCCTGAAAGACAAGGTGTTTCCCTAGAGTATTAACACCTACAAGGTCGCATAGCAAAACTTCAGGAACACTTTCTTCACCAAACGCTATGGGGTAGATATTTCTTATTCTACTTGTTATACCTTAATTGTATTTAGTGTACTCAGTGCATAGACAAAAACAAACAAAAAAGATTATGCATATTTACTATAACAAATATAACATATTTTGCTGATTGACTATTTACTTCTGGTGTACTGACAGATCATTTAATGAGTAGAGAAAGTAGCTGACTTATTGCAGGATACAAATTGAAAAAGCTTGAATGAACTGTTAAAGGTTTGATTTAGTTATTTTTTGTGTGCTGTTTTGAAAGACGTTCTTTTGTTTTGACAGTCACAATATTCTGGTTATCAGCAAATGCATGTACATTGGTGCCTAATGATACTAGTGTCACTTTCCAGATCCTTAATGCTTGAATTGCTCAACTGTGAGGATCAGAAAGAAGAAGGTACATTTGCCAACATTCCCTAAATGTTAATATAAGAAAATGTATTCAAATGTATTCATTTTTCATCCAAAGCGACGTATGGGGGGACATTTGAACCTGCTACCTTTTGATCTGCTTTAAAACACTCAACCAATGACATCCCCTGAAACAACCATGTTTAAGGCCCCATGGCCTATCAACAACTCCCTAACAATCATTGTAGGAATTATTTTATTTCATCATTATAATATTCTGTACCGTTTGTCTCAAGAACTTGACGAAGTACAGTTCTTGACTTGTGAAATGATGCAAATCTATAGTCCTCCTTAGTATCACATAATACATACTATCAGTCGTGGTATTGTGAATACCACATAATTGTGATACATTTTTAAGATATTGGTTATCAAACATTACCGTATTTATCTTAGTTAATGTGGTGTATGCTATAAGTATTTTAGGTCAGAAATCATTCATCATATTTGCTGCTGTCTTTTCAGTGTCAACACTATTAAGATGTTCCTGTCGTGTACAAGACCAGTTTCCTACATGACTGAGCAGAATACTCAAAATGTTCCATAAAGTCTCCACAAACGTACCTGTGGATATTTTTTTACATTTTAAGTACAAAGCTCAGTCATGATAGGAAACTGGTCAAGACTAACAGGTACAACTAATCCTGAACAACAGAGGGTGGGGGTCTTCTCCATGTCTGCCACAGTTAGCCTACATGAAAGTATTTCATGAATGGTGCTAATGAAGTGAAGAGAGTCTTTACAATGAGCTCAGCTGCTGGCTTCTCAAGGTAATAGAACTGTATACAACATGGCTGAATAGCATCTCTGCACAGGATGCCATACTTGTGTCCCTTCAATCCACTTACACAAGGACGAGATATGTGTAATATGAAGATTTTCTCACATTGTTCTCACAGTTGATCAATCACCAGCAAAAGTAGGGCAGCGGGATCGAAGACCCAAAACAAAATGGAATTAAACAATGATTTGCCCTGAACATACGTTTTGCCCAGAAATATGCAAAAAACACGTTTGGAAACATACTACAACACATTTCATTACCTTATCATAGCAGATATTTCGTATGTCAAAATATATGTTGGGATTGACATATACATGGACAATGTTGGGATACACTAAAATCGGATTTACAAGACTGACACTGAAGACAACTTTTTAGATCATTGATGTTGCAAGCTAAACAACAGAAAATCCAGAATGTCCACATCAAGCACCGGAGCATGAGACGGTGGATTAATGTATCTGGGAAGGACGTCTCCAGCCGGTCCACAGTGGGGTGTCCGATACATTTACTCCAGAAAATAAACACAAATTTGTTTATTTTTGGCCACTATTATTGGCCAAAGGGGCACATGGGAACCACCCATTTAGGAGACTTGAGCTTTTACAAGGTACCCCACAGCAGTGTCAGCATACCTGCCAGACTAACATGCTAACAGTATTGTTTTTGTTTACTTTCTATGCTACAGATGTAAAGTTCCTTTCAAAGGTAGAAGACTTTGTGTCAACTCATCGGGGCAAGCTTATTCCACTTACTAAACCTGCTGGTTATTCCTTGAGAATCGGAAGCCTCCAGGACACTGTCCATGCTGAAAGTGAAGATCAGTTACAGGTTTGGGAAGACTGCTATCTTCCGGATAGAATGAAAATGGTGGTCCTTGGCGTGTTGGATGACTGTTCAGCAGCAGATGGGCAGCTGGTCTTACTATTATGTCAGGATGGCAACGTCTACGCGTACGAATTTGAGGTTCTGCACCTGGTTGCCAGTAGCTTGAAGGATCTGCTTGACTCCGGGGTTGAGTTTCCAGGACAAAAGTCTTACAAATTTGGGGACTGTTTTAATGATGTGGTAAGAAATACTGATGTGCTTGGCTGAAATGTGGTATGTGGACATAAAGAATGATAGGCCACAAAATTCAGATTCTAAATTCTGATGAAAATAAGTAGGAAATGAATAGGCTATAACCCATTATAGATTTAATGATTTGTCTCATAAGCACACATTTACATTTAGTCATTTAGCAGACGCTCTTATCCAGAGCGACTTACAGTAAGTACAGGGACATTCCCCCGAGGCAAGTGCCTTGCCCAAGGACACAACGTCATGGCCGGGAATCAAACCGACAACCTTCTGATAACTAGCCAGATTCCCTAACCTCTCAACCACCTGACCCCCCCTAACATACAAAAAGTGAGTTGTCAGTCAAAGGAACTCATAAAAATCTGAAATAATTGGGGCAACAACTCTTATCAAAGGTTTGATATGATTTAATAGCTGTGTTGATTAATATGCTATGGATGAAGGGGTGAAGTAGCTCTTATGTTTTGATTTCGTAGACTGAAGAAGAATGGGACGAGGTAATGCAGTGTGATCAAATCATGAAAATCAAGAAGGAACAAGACAGGTTTCAACAGTTGTTGATGGAACAGATGCTGAAGGATCTTGAAGCAATAGAAAAAAGAAAGAAATCTGAGGTAAAAATTGTTCGATTTTTAAAATAATTTGAGAATTTGCATTGTCTGAAAAAATAAAAGATAGGCCTATAGAATTAGGGGATTGTTTGGTGGTATGATTCATGTCTGTGTATTCTGCTTTATTTCCAGTGTCAATCAGTGAAGAGAAAATGTCTGCATGCAGATCACTCACAAGAGAATGTCAGAGGTGTGGCGTGGCGTAGGGAGGGTAAACATAGCCTACTGAAGGAACTGAGGAAAGTCAACTGTTCAATACCACCCACAGCATCAAATTTCTGTCTTGTAAAGACAGAAGTTGTTTAGTTGTTTGAGTTACAATGAACACAACTGACCTCTGTGGAACTTATCCACATTCCTGGGCCAGTTCCATAAAAATATACCTAGTCTTAGCCTACGCCGTGGCTACACTGCTTCGGACGCAGTGTGGACTCAGCAGAGTTCTAATCCGTTGTAAGCAATGAGAGTGGCTACAATAGATATATACAAAGGCTAGATGTCTCGTCCGCGTTGCCGGCCAACAGAGTCGAACGTTCCTACATGGCGGCCATCTTGCTACAGTCAACTCGCTCACCCATAACATTGTGTTGGTGCTACATGTACTTTTTGAATAACCATAACTTGCTCAATTTTCTACCGATTTTTAAACGGTTTGGTTTGTTATCAACGTCAGAGATGTAGCTACGCCACTGCATAGGCCCTACGTCTATTCTATTTTTTAGAAAATACATTTTTTTCATAAGTAGGGCCTATGCAGTGGCGTAGCTACATCTCTGACGTTGATAACAAACCAAACTGTTTATAGAATTGAGCAAGTTATGGTTATTTAAAAAGTACATGTAGCACCAACCAGGGGCATAGCCACGGGTAGGCCTGGGTAGGCATAGGCCTACCTAAGGCCTACCCAAAAACGAAAATATCTTCCAAAAATTATGCACCGGGTGCACATCACAAAGTAAATAAGTAAAAAAAAAAAAAACTGAAAAGATGCCTATCCATAATTTTCAAGGCCTACCCAAAAATATTTTTCTGGCTACGCCCCTGGCACCAACACATTAGGTGTGTTCGACATGACCCGACTTCATGCGGCGCCGCAGCCGGCTACAGGCGGCTGACTTGAAAAAGTGCATTCTGGTTGGAGTTTTTGTCCGACTTGAGACGGCGCCGAGGACACGTCACTGTGACGTCGCCATCAAAGTACCGTGAGATCGATTCGAGAACTGCCGGCTGTGTAGCAGAGCACATTTTCTCAAGAGCAACTGCACGGGTTCAAGTGACGACACAGCTATTTCATGATTGGCCAGACTCACACACGACAACTTTGGCTACTCTCGCAGGTCGTTTCATGCAGCCGCAGTCCATGTCGAACGCACCTAGTGTTATGGGTGAGCGAGTTGACTGTAGCAAGATGGCCGCCATGTGCGGACGTTCTAGACTCTGCCGTAGGCCTTGAGCCTAATTTATACTTATGTCGCCGATACTTTTGAAATGGTCCCAGACTAAAAAAAAAGTGTCGCTCAGGCTGCTCCATTTATACTTTGGCTTTATATAAGCCTTTATATATATCTATGGCTACATGTCTTACCGTGCGTGTCCACTACAGCAGAGCGGGCGGCGCGTCGGCGCCGGCTTCCAATTCATGTTCAAGGAAACTGGAAGTTGACGCTCCCACAATGCCCTACGCGAGCGTCAACGCCCGTTTTCACTGAAAATGAATTGGAAGCCGCCGCTCCGTGCCGCTCCGCGCCTGTGTAGTGGACACGTACAGTAAGACATCTAGCCATAGATATGTTTAAAGGCCTATAGGTATATCTATGCATCTAGCCTTTATCTAGCCTCTACAAAGCGTTAACTATGTAACCATAGCTATGAATATAACGGTAAAATGATTCTGTTTACGTCACGCGAACCTTGAGCACAGGCGACTGTTTGCCGAAGTATAAATGCAGCAGCCTGAGCGACACTTTTTTTTATTTCGTCGGCGACCATTTCAAAAGTGTCAGCGACATAAGTAGGCTCAAGGCCTACGGCGGAGTCTAGAACGTCCGCACATGGCGGCCATCTTGCTACAGTCAATTCGCAAATTTATGAATAGAAAACCTCTCTTTTTTATATTTTACAAAGAATTTGAATTATACATTCAAACCATATTGAATTCCCTTAATAAGAAAGCTGTCAAAACAATGAATGTCTGTTGTCTTTATAAGGTTTTTGTATGATTTGTGCTATGCTGTACCCCCCTTGCATTCTTGTATGTGTTTGTATACTCAATAATTGATTGTATTTCCCGCGCTTATGCAATTATTATAAATTTTTATGAAAAAAAAACATGCATCGAGAGGCGGCTGACTTGAAGCAGTTTATGTCGGTTATAATTTGTGTCCAACTTGAGACAGCGCCAACACCACGTCATTGTGACGTATGTCGTCAAAGTACTGTGAAGGCGATTCGAGAGCTCTATGAAATTGTGTTATTGTGTGAAATAGGAAGAGCAGCCTAAGGTATATTCCTAATTCTGACTATAATTTTTGTATTCATAATTTTAATATTTTAAAATATATTTAATGGTAGCCTAAGGGAAAAGTTCAGAGGTAATGGTGTCTCTTTATTATTTAGTTTAAATTACATCTTATTTCCTTAAACTCATGGTCAGCTATATAAAGTAGCCTATATGCATTTATGTTATCATACCATAAAGCAGTAAGTCGCTCTGGATAAGAGTGTCTGCTAAATGACTAAATGTAAATGTAAATGTAAGCAACATGGACCTTCACCATGTTAACCATTGCTTGAGGTGTTGCCTTAATAAATTGTAAAATGTACTTTTGTATGTATATTTTTTTGTAGTGGTGTATGTAGTTTGTAAGTAAATGCATTGCTAGTGCTAGTGTGTGTGTGTGTGTGTGTGTGTGTGTGTGTGTGTGTGTGTGGGGGGGGGGGGGGGTGGTGTGTCCTTTGATAATTTAGAGCCTGATTCAATATAAAATATACAATTCAGTCTAACTCACACATTGATAAACTTAAAGTTTTGATAGGGTTTACTTTGTCATGATGGTTTTCTGGAAAGTCCCTGCCTTAACTATTCATGCATTCATTCATGCAGCCCTTATGGAGATGACCTTATGAGTTTGAATGAACTAGTTGATTGCGTGCGTTTGATGCTGTCAGTTTCAGCTGATGGCTTGACAGATTGTCCCATGTCCCCCTGTCTAAACTAGGCTTTGAATCTTGTTTAATTTGCTTCTAACTTTTTTCCAGTGACCTGTTGTTACGGCCACGTGTTGTGTTCTTTGTTTGTCACTTCCCTTCCCTTTTCTGTAGCTCTGCCCAGGTTGTGTCCCCCATGATTGCCAGATGAGATGCACCTGGCCAGGGGATCAAGCAGCAGATAAAGACTCCAGTTTCCTGCTGCAAGAGAGTGGCTTCTAGCTTGGGAACTGGTCTTGCTGCTTCTTAGCCTGGGAGTTTGTTGTACCGCAATGTTTGTTAAATTATGTTGTATTAATAAATCCCATGGATTTGGTACTTTTTAAAGGTGTTTCAATTAGGTGTTTTGGGTCAGTGGCGGAATGTTGCTCGTCCCATGGGGCCACTAGAGTTGGGGCGTAACACCTGTGATTTCCGTAATGGTGCAAGTAGGATGTACATTATATCCAATTCAGGAACAAGTGGCCCCACCCAGGAGAAATGTCATTGACTAAATTTAACTGGCTTCAGTTACTAGCCTGAACTACTAGCTGCGCCATAAGAAATCATGAGTAACACTGTAAGTGAATATTAATTATATTCTTATTAGTGCTTTAGGTGTTTACACAGGTTTTGTTTTAATTGTTAAATGTTGGTTCAGATGCTGAGATGTTTATTTATGTTATTATAGGGACAGGATCGTTTAGAAAGGTAAGTATCTTCATTTTGAATAAAAAATATTAAAAACTTAACTGTCAATAGTTTTTGGTGTCAGTTTGACTGGCATGAATCATTTTAAAATGTGCTAAATTATAATTGTTCATAATCTTTCTACAAAAATTGATTAATAGCGTAAGTTTGTGCTAATGCTAACATGGCTAACAACAAGGTTATTGTTTTGAATATATTGTGTATTTTTCCGTAACGTTGTTTTTGATTGTTTGTTGCTTTTTTAATGCATTTAGGCAAATAAAATATGGGGAAAGAACTCTAAAAAATGATAACAATTTGAAGTTATCAGGAACACTATTCATAATAAATCTCATACAACTCTGGAGGGATAATCAAAACATAAAACTCAACGTAGAGGAGGTATGCCTGATTTTATTATGTGTCGCATAAGCATGTTGGTGAATGTGTTGAATTTGTGTAGGTTAGAGTTGAGTTGGGTTTGTGGGCACTGATTTCAAACTAAGTCCGACAAAACCATAACTTAATAAAGCGGGTTTCTGTACTGTAGAAACAAAGCCTGTTGCTGTCTTAAAAAACTTAAATCCCACCATTTGATTCCAAGGGCACCAACTCCTATGACCCGACTGTTGCAATTGAATCCCTGTAATTTATGGAAACGGCCTGCTAGCTAGCTGTTTTTAGCCTATCTGTGACAATGTTGCCCACTGTAGGTTCAACCATTACACAGATATTCCAGTCTGCATCACTACACGTGACTTGCATAAAATAGGCTATCGATCTAATATTAATAGTCCTCTTTCTTGATAAGATGCTGCATGGCATCTTTTTCTTAGGTCACATTCATGAAAAAAAAATTCTGCCAGACGACTTCATTACAACTGATGAAAATCGAACCACACTGAAGACACATTTACCATCTGCCTTCAAAATGTACAGTACAACGCCTCCCAAACAAACACCGTTTTCCAAACTTCTAGATGTGGTAAGTCCAGAATTTGTATGAAACTCAACCCACATTCACGCTGTATACTTAAACAAATAAATACATGTATATAAAAACATCTTAATGGAATATTGTTTGTAGATTGATGGAAAATCATTTATTCAATGTCATATTTACAGGCTATAACCTACAGTAAAATGTTGAAAAAGTATAGGAGTCTGGTACTAAGATGCATTGTAACCATTCCTAATAGGTTTGATGTTACTATAACAGCAGAGGTTTAAGACAGGGTTTACTGTGTGAGGAATATATCAAATTTAGAGTTGTCTAATAAACTGAAGTGTCAATAATTTTTTTTGTGATAAGTGACCGTATCTGTGAAGCAGGATAGCAAGTGATTGAATGTGTTGTTGAAACAAGAACATAATTGTCTAAGTACAGTATTGCATACTCTGTGGTCCAAAAGGGTGTAAATTGTGTTGTTTTGATGCAGGCTGTCAAAATTGGATACAAAGATGAAACTGAAATCAGAACATTTGCTTGGACATTTCTTAGAAAACTGAACCCACCGTTTTCCCTAAAGGGTGAAACATTGGACTACCTCACTATGGAACCCAATGTAATTGCTGTCTGTTACATGGAGACCCAAGGGGAAGAACCCGTGAAACACTATGGTCCATCTCTGTCTTTCAGAAAAGACATTTCAAAGAATCTCATGATTAACTGGTTGTGTCTTGAAGTATGGCATGAATATGTAGCATATGCAGTACTGTCACATCAATATGGGACACCTCATAGTATTAACTTTCCAGAAACTGTTCAATGCCAAGCTTTCATCAGAAAACAAAATATATATACTGGTGAACATGTCCCTAAAGATCCTTGTAGAAGATGTGGGGATCTCTTTTCTCTCCCTACAACAGGACCAATAGTCAGCACTCCTTACGGAAACTGTGCTGAGACTGAATGCTACAGTAAACTTCTTAAGAGTGGGGACGCTATAAATGTTGTAGATAGCATACGGCAAGACCTTGAACGAGAAGGCAGAGAAAGGTACCATCAAGAATGGACAGATCTTCAGACTAAAGCCAAGAGGGACTATCAGAAAGGGTGGGATGTAATAAGAAAAAGATGGGAAAAAGCTTCTGTTAGCTCCAAATATATGAATTTGCGTTAGATTTAGTGGTAATAGTGGTTTTACATGAAACAATAATATATTAAAATAATATATTAAAGGTATAAAGAATGTTTGCGACTGTTTACAACTTTTACTGTGTATTTCAGGTCATGTAGTATTACGTTTGTAATATTTGTATGTAATTGTGAGCACAAACCTTTCTTTGCTATTTGCAGAAATGGGAAATAGTATGTTTTGTACACCAGATAATGATTATAATATTGTTGAATAAGAAGACTTTATATTGTTTTTGTATTGTTTCATACATGCTAGCAACTATTTGATAGTTTGGTCAAATATGTAAAACTATGCTTTGGACTGAATGTACAACTTCTTCTCCACTGTTCTCTGTTCCTTTCCAACCACCCAAGAGAGACTGTACACACTGGACATGTTTACTGGTATGCTGTGTATTCTGTACACAATACCAATCTGTTCCTCCCAGTAATATTTGGGGATTGTGAAGTAAACAAAGATGTATCTGTAGGACATCATTGATACAAAAGTAGATAAAAGGTAGTGAAAGTATTTGGTAAATAGTGTGTGGTCTTAACTCTGGGGTGAGTGGGTTACAAAATATACTACTCAGAGAATCAGTAGTTAAAAGTAGTAGTTTTATTTTATACAGTCCCATTAATACTGCACTTCTTGTCTTTATGTGAGTGATGATGTCGCATTGATGACGGTGTAAAATACTTTTTCCAAAGAACAATGAGTGCTTTGCTGTATCCAAGACACTCCTTTTGATGGTGACAAATTCCAACTTGGTTGGGGAGGAAAATACCATACCAGGTGTGCCAACAATGCATATATACCTGTGTTACAGGTTTCCACATGATCTACTGTCTCAAAGAAAGATGGATTATGTATACAGCACATTTGGTCCATAGACCAGTTCAACTAAATGTCAACAATTTCTTTTTTATCAATCATGCTTATGTGTTCTTGATGCCAATCCAACAATAGCCTGATACCAGCAACTAAAATATAGGATTTTCATATTCTGGTCTACACACCTAACCCCTCTGTGATCGACCCTAGTCTCACACTGACACGTTTTTTAAAGAGCTCATCCTTCCCAAGTTCCTATAGCCAAACTATGAGCTCATATAGTAGATTACCATTTCAATTTGAGAGCTTTCTCAGAAGATTCCTTTCCTGAAACTATGGCAACATATGTCAACACGTTCTAGTCATTATCGGCGACCAGTCTACTGCCACAGGAATAGCACATGATGCAGAGATGCACACTATGGACACTGAAACACCTTAACATGGCGTGACTTATCTTGCTTAGGTGGAGTTATAAAACCAACTGACTTCTGTGGTCATGAGTCTTATGTAAGCGATGCAACTAAACAGGTATGGTGGGTAAATTCAGATCACCATGCCAAGTTTCTGGTTCATACCACGTCAATCCGTGCGTGTCCACTACAGCAGAGCGGGCGGCGCGTCGGCGCCGGCTTCCAATTCATGTTCAAGGAAACTGGAAGTTGACGCTCCCACAATGCCCTACGCGAGCGTCAACGCCCGTTTTCACTGAAAATGAATTGGAAGCCGCCGCTCCGTGCCGCTCCGCGCCTGTGTAGTGGACACGTACAGTAAGACATCTAGCCATAGATATGTTTAAAGGCCTATAGGTATATCTATGCATCTAGCCTTTATCTAGCCTCTACAAAGCGTTAACTATGTAACCATAGCTATGAATATAACGGTAAAATGATTCTGTTTACGTCACGCGAACCTTGAGCACAGGCGACTGTTTGCCGAAGTATAAATGCAGCAGCCTGAGCGACACTTTTTTTTATTTCGTCGGCGACCATTTCAAAAGTGTCAGCGACATAAGTAGGCTCAAGGCCTACGGCGGAGTCTAGAACGTCCGCACATGGCGGCCATCTTGCTACAGTCAATTCGCAAATTTATGAATAGAAAACCTCTCTTTTTTATATTTTACAAAGAATTTGAATTATACATTCAAACCATATTGAATTCCCTTAATAAGAAAGCTGTCAAAACAATGAATGTCTGTTGTCTTTATAAGGTTTTTGTATGATTTGTGCTATGCTGTACCCCCCTTGCATTCTTGTATGTGTTTGTATACTCAATAATTGATTGTATTTCCCGCGCTTATGCAATTATTATAAATTTTTATGAAAAAAAAACATGCATCGAGAGGCGGCTGACTTGAAGCAGTTTATGTCGGTTATAATTTGTGTCCAACTTGAGACAGCGCCAACACCACGTCATTGTGACGTATGTCGTCAAAGTACTGTGAAGGCGATTCGAGAGCTCTATGAAATTGTGTTATTGTGTGAAATAGGAAGAGCAGCCTAAGGTATATTCCTAATTCTGACTATAATTTTTGTATTCATAATTTTAATATTTTAAAATATATTTAATGGTAGCCTAAGGGAAAAGTTCAGAGGTAATGGTGTCTCTTTATTATTTAGTTTAAATTACATCTTATTTCCTTAAACTCATGGTCAGCTATATAAAGTAGCCTATATGCATTTATGTTATCATACCATAAAGCAGTAAGTCGCTCTGGATAAGAGTGTCTGCTAAATGACTAAATGTAAATGTAAATGTAAGCAACATGGACCTTCACCATGTTAACCATTGCTTGAGGTGTTGCCTTAATAAATTGTAAAATGTACTTTTGTATGTATATTTTTTTGTAGTGGTGTATGTAGTTGGTAAGTAAATGCATTGCTAGTGCTAGTGTGTGTGTGTGTGTGTGTGTGTGTGTGTGTGTGTGTGTGTGTGGGGGGGGGGGGGGGGGTGGTGTGTCCTTTGATAATTTAGAGCCTGATTCAATATAAAATATACAATTCAGTCTAACTCACACATTGATAAACTTAAAGTTTTGATAGGGTTTACTTTGTCATGATGGTTTTCTGGAAAGTCCCTGCCTTAACTATTCATGCATTCATTCATGCAGCCCTTATGGAGATGACCTTATGAGTTTGAATGAACTAGTTGATTGCGTGCGTTTGATGCTGTCAGTTTCAGCTGATGGCTTGACAGATTGTCCCATGTCCCCCTGTCTAAACTAGGCTTTGAATCTTGTTTAATTTGCTTCTAACTTTTTTCCAGTGACCTGTTGTTACGGCCACGTGTTGTGTTCTTTGTTTGTCACTTCCCTTCCCTTTTCTGTAGCTCTGCCCAGGTTGTGTCCCCCATGATTGCCAGATGAGATGCACCTGGCCAGGGGATCAAGCAGCAGATAAAGACTCCAGTTTCCTGCTGCAAGAGAGTGGCTTCTAGCTTGGGAACTGGTCTTGCTGCTTCTTAGCCTGGGAGTTTGTTGTACCGCAATGTTTGTTAAATTATGTTGTATTAATAAATCCCATGGATTTGGTACTTTTTAAAGGTGTTTCAATTAGGTGTTTTGGGTCAGTGGCGGAATGTTGCTCGTCCCATGGGGCCACTAGAGTTGGGGCGTAACACCTGTGATTTCCGTAATGGTGCAAGTAGGATGTACATTATATCCAATTCAGGAACAAGTGGCCCCACCCAGGAGAAATGTCATTGACTAAATTTAACTGGCTTCAGTTACTAGCCTGAACTACTAGCTGCGCCATAAGAAATCATGAGTAACACTGTAAGTGAATATTAATTATATTCTTATTAGTGCTTTAGGTGTTTACACAGGTTTTGTTTTAATTGTTAAATGTTGGTTCAGATGCTGAGATGTTTATTTATGTTATTATAGGGACAGGATCGTTTAGAAAGGTAAGTATCTTCATTTTGAATAAAAAATATTTAAAACTTAACTGTCAATAGTTTTTGGTGTCAGTTTGACTGGCATGAATCATTTTAAAATGTGCTAAATTATAATTGTTCATAATCTTTCTACAAAAATTGATTAATAGCGTAAGTTTGTGCTAATGCTAACATGGCTAACAACAAGGTTATTGTTTTGAATATATTGTGTATTTTTCCGTAACGTTGTTTTTGATTGTTTGTTGCTTTTTTATGCATTTAGGCAAATAAAATATAGGGAAAGAATTCTAAAAAATGATAACAATTTGAAGTTATCAGGAACACTATTCATAATAAATCTCATACAACTCTGGAGGGATAATCAAAACATAAAACTCAACGTAGAGGAGGTATGCCTGATTTTATTATGTGTCGCATAAGCATGTTGGTGAATGTGTTGAATTTGTGTAGGTTAGAGTTGAGTTGGGTTTGTGGGCACTGATTTCAAACTAAGTCCGACAAAACCATAACTTAATAAAGCGGGTTTCTGTACTGTAGAAACAAAGCCTGTTGCTGTCTTAAAAAACTTAAATCCCACCATTTGATTCCAAGGGCACCAACTCCTATGACCCGACTGTTGCAATTGAATCCCTGTAATTTATGGAAACGGCCTGCTAGCTAGCTGTTTTTAGCCTATCTGTGACAATGTTGCCCACTGTAGGTTCAACCATTACACAGATATTCCAGTCTGCATCACTACACGTGACTTGCATAAAATAGGCTATCGATCTAATATTAATAGTCCTCTTTCTTGATAAGATGCTGCATGGCATCTTTTTCTTAGGTCACATTCATGAAAAAAAAATTCTGCCAGACGACTTCATTACAACTGATGAAAATCGAACCACACTGAAGACACATTTTCCATCTGCCTTCAAAATGTACAGTACAACGCCTCCCAAACAAACACCGTTTTCCAAACTTCTAGATGTGGTAAGTCCAGAATTTGTATGAAACTCAACCCACATTCACGCTGTATACTTAAACAAATAAATACATGTATATAAAAACATCTTAATGGAATATTGTTTGTAGATTGATGGAAAATCATTTATTCAATGTCATATTTACAGGCTATAACCTACAGTAAAATGTTGAAAAAGTATAGGAGTCTGGTACTAAGATGCATTGTAACCATTCCTAATAGGTTTGATGTTACTATAACAGCAGAGGTTTAAGACAGGGTTTACTGTGTGAGGAATATATCAAATTTAGAGTTGTCTAATAAACTGAAGTGTCAATAATTTTTTTTGTGATAAGTGACCGTATCTGTGAAGCAGGATAGCAAGTGATTGAATGTGTTGTTGAAACAAGAACATAATTGTCTAAGTACAGTATTGCATACTCTGTGGTCCAAAAGGGTGTAAATTGTGTTGTTTTGATGCAGGCTGTCAAAATTGGATACAAAGATGAAACTGAAATCAGAACATTTGCTTGGACATTTCTTAGAAAACTGAACCCACCGTTTTCCCTAAAGGGTGAAACATTGGACTACCTCACTATGGAACCCAATGTAATTGCTGTCTGTTACATGGAGACCCAAGGGGAAGAACCCGTGAAACACTATGGTCCATCTCTGTCTTTCAGAAAAGACATTTCAAAGAATCTCATGATTAACTGGTTGTGTCTTGAAGTATGGCATGAATATGTAGCATATGCAGTACTGTCACATCGATATGGGACACCTCATAGTATTAACTTTCCAGAAACTGTTCAATGCCAAGCTTTCATCAGAAAACAAAATATATATACTGGTGAACATGTCCCTAAAGATCCTTGTAGAAGATGTGGGGATCTCTTTTCTCTCCCTACAACAGGACCAATAGTCAGCACTCCTTACGGAAACTGTGCTGAGACTGAATGCTACAGTAAACTTCTTAAGAGTGGGGACGCTATAAATGTTGTAGATAGCATACGGCAAGACCTTGAACGAGAAGGCAGAGAAAGGTACCATCAAGAATGGACAGATCTTCAGACTAAAGCCAAGAGGGACTATCAGAAAGGGTGGGATGTAATAAGAAAAAGATGGGAAAAAGCTTCTGTTAGCTCCAAATATATGAATTTGCGTTAGATTTAGTGGTAATAGTGGTTTTACATGAAACAATAATATATTAAAATAATATATTAAAGGTATAAAGAATGTTTGCGACTGTTTACAACTTTTACTGTGTATTTCAGGTCATGTAGTATTACGTTTGTAATATTTGTATGTAATTGTGAGCACAAACCTTTCTTTGCTATTTGCAGAAATGGGAAATAGTATGTTTTGTACACCAGATAATGATTATAATATTGTTGAATAAGAAGACTTTATATTGTTTTTGTATTGTTTCATACATGCTAGCAACTATTTGATAGTTTGGTCAAATATGTAAAACTATGCTTTGGACTGAATGTACAACTTCTTCTCCACTGTTCTCTGTTCCTTTCCAACCACCCAAGAGAGACTGTACACACTGGACATGTTTACTGGTATGCTGTGTATTCTGTACACAATACCAATCTGTTCCTCCCAGTAATATTTGGGGATTGTGAAGTAAACAAAGATGTATCTGTAGGACATCATTGATACAAAAGTAGATAAAAGGTAGTGAAAGTATTTGGTAAATAGTGTGTGGTCTTAACTCTGGGGTGAGTGGGTTACAAAATATACTACTCAGAGAATCAGTAATTAAAAGTAGTAGTTTTATTTTATACAGTCCCATTAATACTGCACTTCTTGTCTTTATGTGAGTGATGATGTCGCATTGATGACGGTGTAAAATACTTTTTCCAAAGAACAATGAGTGCTTTGCTGTATCCAAGACACTCCTTTTGATGGTGACAAATTCCAACTTGGTTGGGGAGGAAAATACCATACCAGGTGTGCCAACAATGCATATATACCTGTGTTACAGGTTTCCACATGATCTACTGTCTCAAAGAAAGATGGATTATGTATACAGCACATTTGGTCCATAGACCAGTTCAACTAAATGTCAACAATTTCTTTTTTATCAATCATGCTTATGTGTTCTTGATGCCAATCCAACAATAGCCTGATACCAGCAACTAAAATATAGGATTTTCATATTCTGGTCTACACACCTAACCCCTCTGTGATCGACCCTAGTCTCACACTGACACGTTTTTTAAAGAGCTCATCCTTCCCAAGTTCCTATAGCCAAACTATGAGCTCATATAGTAGATTACCATTTCAATTTGAGAGCTTTCTCAGAAGATTCCTTTCCTGAAACTATGGCAACATATGTCAACACGTTCTAGTCATTATCGGCGACCAGTCTACTGCCACAGGAATAGCACATGATGCAGAGATGCACACTATGGACACTGAAACACCTTAACATGGCGTGACTTATCTTGCTTAGGTGGAGTTATAAAACCAACTGACTTCTGTGGTCATGAGTCTTATGTAAGCGATGCAACTAAACAGGTATGGTGGGTAAATTCAGATCACCATGCCAAGTTTCTGGTTCATACCACGTCAATCCGTGCGTGTCCACTACAGCAGAGCGGGCGGCGCGTCGGCGCCGGCTTCCAATTCATGTTCAAGGAAACTGGAAGTTGACGCTCCCACAATGCCCTACGCGAGCGTCAACGCCCGTTTTCACTGAAAATGAATTGGAAGCCGCCGCTCCGTGCCGCTCCGCGCCTGTGTAGTGGACACGTACAGTAAGACATCTAGCCATAGATATGTTTAAAGGCCTATAGGTATATCTATGCATCTAGCCTTTATCTAGCCTCTACAAAGCGTTAACTATGTAACCATAGCTATGAATATAACGGTAAAATGATTCTGTTTACGTCACGCGAACCTTGAGCACAGGCGACTGTTTGCCGAAGTATAAATGCAGCAGCCTGAGCGACACTTTTTTTTATTTCGTCGGCGACCATTTCAAAAGTGTCAGCGACATAAGTAGGCTCAAGGCCTACGGCGGAGTCTAGAACGTCCGCACATGGCGGCCATCTTGCTACAGTCAATTCGCAAATTTATGAATAGAAAACCTCTCTTTTTTATATTTTACAAAGAATTTGAATTATACATTCAAACCATATTGAATTCCCTTAATAAGAAAGCTGTCAAAACAATGAATGTCTGTTGTCTTTATAAGGTTTTTGTATGATTTGTGCTATGCTGTACCCCCCTTGCATTCTTGTATGTGTTTGTATACTCAATAATTGATTGTATTTCCCGCGCTTATGCAATTATTATAAATTTTTATGAAAAAAAAACATGCATCGAGAGGCGGCTGACTTGAAGCAGTTTATGTCGGTTATAATTTGTGTCCAACTTGAGACAGCGCCAACACCACGTCATTGTGACGTATGTCGTCAAAGTACTGTGAAGGCGATTCGAGAGCTCTATGAAATTGTGTTATTGTGTGAAATAGGAAGAGCAGCCTAAGGTATATTCCTAATTCTGACTATAATTTTTGTATTCATAATTTTAATATTTTAAAATATATTTAATGGTAGCCTAAGGGAAAAGTTCAGAGGTAATGGTGTCTCTTTATTATTTAGTTTAAATTACATCTTATTTCCTTAAACTCATGGTCAGCTATATAAAGTAGCCTATATGCATTTATGTTATCATACCATAAAGCAGTAAGTCGCTCTGGATAAGAGTGTCTGCTAAATGACTAAATGTAAATGTAAATGTAAGCAACATGGACCTTCACCATGTTAACCATTGCTTGAGGTGTTGCCTTAATAAATTGTAAAATGTACTTTTGTATGTATATTTTTTTGTAGTGGTGTATGTAGTTGGTAAGTAAATGCATTGCTAGTGCTAGTGTGTGTGTGTGTGTGTGTGTGTGTGTGTGTGTGTGTGTGTGGGGGGGGGGGTGGTGTGTCCTTTGATAATTTAGAGCCTGATTCAATATAAAATATACAATTCAGTCTAACTCACACATTGATAAACTTAAAGTTTTGATAGGGTTTACTTTGTCATGATGGTTTTCTGGAAAGTCCCTGCCTTAACTATTCATGCATTCATTCATGCAGCCCTTATGGAGATGACCTTATGAGTTTGAATGAACTAGTTGATTGCGTGCGTTTGATGCTGTCAGTTTCAGCTGATGGCTTGACAGATTGTCCCATGTCCCCCTGTCTAAACTAGGCTTTGAATCTTGTTTAATTTGCTTCTAACTTTTTTCCAGTGACCTGTTGTTACGGCCACGTGTTGTGTTCTTTGTTTGTCACTTCCCTTCCCTTTTCTGTAGCTCTGCCCAGGTTGTGTCCCCCATGATTGCCAGATGAGATGCACCTGGCCAGGGGATCAAGCAGCAGATAAAGACTCCAGTTTCCTGCTGCCAGAGAGTGGCTTCTAGCTTGGGAACTGGTCTTGCTGCTTCTTAGCCTGGGAGTTTGTTGTACCGCAATGTTTGTTAAATTATGTTGTATTAATAAATCCCATGGATTTGGTACTTTTTAAAGGTGTTTCAAGTAGGTGTTTTGGGTCAGTGGCGGAATGTTGCTCGTCCCATGGGGCCACTAGAGTTGGGGCGTAACACCTGTGATTTCCGTAATGGTGCAAGTAGGATGTACATTATATCCAATTCAGGAACAAGTGGCCCCACCCAGGAGAAATGTCATTGACTAAATTTAACTGGCTTCAGTTACTAGCCTGAACTACTAGCTGCGCCATAAGAAATCATGAGTAACACTGTAAGTGAATATTAATTGTATTCTTATTAGTGCTTTAGGTGTTTACACAAGTTTTGTTTTAATTGTTAAATGTTGGTTCAGATGCTGAGATGTTTATTTGTGTTATTATAGAGACAGGATCTTTTAGAAAGGTAAGTATCTTCATTTTGAATAAAAATATTTAAAACTTAACTGTCAATAGTTTTTTGTGTCAGTTTGACTGGCATGAATCATTTTAAAATGTGCTAAATTATAATTGTTCATAATCTTTCTACAAACATTGATTAATAGCGTTTGTGCTGATGCTAACATGGCTAACAACAAGGTTATTGTTTTGAATATATTGTGTATTTTTCCGTAACGTTGTTTTTGATTGTTTGTTGCTTTTTTATGCATTTAGGAAAATAAAATATAGGGAAAGAATTCTAAAAAATGATAACAATTTGAAGTTATCAGGAACACTATTCATAAAAAATCTCATACAACTCTGGAGGGATAATCAAAACATAAAACTCAACGTAGAGGAGGTATGCCTGATTTTATTATGTGTCGCATAAGCATGTTGGTGAATGTGTTGAATCTGTGTAGGTTAGAGTTGAGTTGGGTTTGTGGGCACTGATTTCAAACTAAGTCCGACAAAATCATAACTTAATAAAGCGGGTTTCTGTACTGTACAAACAAAGCCTGTTGCTGTCTTAAAAAACTTAAATCCCATCATCGCTCAAAATTCGATTTGATTTCAAGGGCACCAAGTCCTATGACCCGACTGTTGCAATTGAATCCCTGTAATTTATGGAAACGGCCTGCTAGCTAGCTAGCTGTTTTTAGACTATCTGTGACAATGTTGCCCACTGTAGGTTCAACCATTACACAGATATTCCAGTCTGCATCACTACACGTGACTTGCATAAAATAGGCTATCGATATAACATTAATAGTCCTCTTTCTTGATAAGATGCTGCATGGCATCTTTTTCTTAGGTCACATTCATGAAAAAAAAATTCTGCCAGACGACTTCATTACAACTGATGAAAATCGAACCACACTGAAGACACATTTTCCATCTGCCTTCAAAATGTACAGTACAACGCCTCCCAAACAAACACCGTTTTCCAAACTTCTAGATGTGGTAAGTCCAGAATTTGTATGAAACTCAACCCACATTTACGCTGTATACTTAAACAAATAAATACATGTATATAAAAACATCTTAATGGAATATTGTTTGTAGATTGATGGAAAATCATTTATTCAATGTCATATTTACAGGCTATAACCTACAGTAAAATGTTGAAAAAGTATAGGAGTCTGGTACTAAGATGCATTGTAACCATTCCTAATAGGTTTGATGTTACTATAACAGCAGAGGTTTAAGACAGGGTTTACTGTGTGAGGAATATATCAAATTTAGAGTTGTCTAATAAACTGAAGTGTCAATAATTTTTTTTGTGATAAGTGACCGTATCTGTGAAGCAGGATAGCAAGTGATTGAATGTGTTGTTGAAACAAGAACATAATTGTCTAAGTACAGTATTGCATACTCTGTGGTCCAAAAGGGTGTAAATTGTGTTGTTTTGATGCAGGCTGTCAAAATTGGATACAAAGATGAAACTGAAATCAGAACATTTGCTTGGACATTTCTTAGAAAACTGAACCCACCGTTTTCCCTAAAGGGTGAAACATTGGACTACCTCACTATGGAACCCAATGTAATTGCTGTCTGTTACATGGAGACCCAAGGGGAAGAACCCGTGAAACACTATGGTCCATCTCTGTCTTTCAGAAAAGACATTTCAAAGAATCTCATGATTAACTGGTTGTGTCTTGAAGTATGGCATGAATATGTAGCATATGCAGTACTGTCACATCGATATGGGACACCTCATAGTATTAACTTTCCAGAAACTGTTCAATGCCAAGCTTTCATCAGAAAACAAAATATATATACTGGTGAACATGTCCCTAAAGATCCTTGTAGAAGATGTGGGGATCTCTTTTCTCTCCCTACAACAGGACCAATAGTCAGCACTCCTTACGGAAACTGTGCTGAGACTGAATGCTACAGTAAACTTCTTAAGAGTGGGGACGCTATAAATGTTGTAGATAGCATACGGCAAGACCTTGAACGAGAAGGCAGAGAAAGGTACCATCAAGAATGGACAGATCTTCAGACTAAAGCCAGGAGGGACTATCAGACAGGGTGGGATGTAATAAGAAACAGATGGAACTAAACAGGTGCGATGCAACTAAACAGGTATGGTGGGTAAATTCAGATCACCATGCCAAGTTTCTGGTTCATACCACGTCAATCCAGGGTAGTATCACTTTATCTTAAATGAAGGACATGCTTTTTAACCTTTGTCTTTTCTACAGAAGCCATACTTGAGAAATCTCCAGTTGTTGAGATATCCTTGAAGCCTTTGGTCAAGTCGACTGTTTTTCTGCTATTGATTAATGGTCGAGTCATTCAGATCACCAAATTCATTTAATTGTCCTCAATTTGTCAAGTCATCGTACTCAACATTTCTACCAAGTGTGTACTTTGATGATTAACAATCAAATTTGAATCGAATTGTTATCATAATCAAATCCCTGATGCGCATTGTTGACAGTAAACTAAAGGTTGAGTTACAACGCCCTCTAGTGAGTCACCTACTACTACTAAAATGCTGTTGCACACGTCATGCAAACATGCATGTGCATCTGATGCATAAACTTCTTTACATTTTTTATTGTGTATTACATCTTTGGGTCTTGTGACAGCCAAAATAAAATATATACTGTTATTTTAATTCAATAATACAGTCTAATCATTTTAAATTGTAATAAATTAATTATTGTATTTCCTGATTGTATAGTATGGTAAAATGTGTAGTTATAATTCCTCAAACATTTTCAGTAGCAACTGTAACATAGTTTTGAGCTAAATTCCCTCACACAGTGTGTTGTAAGGTGAACTGTATAGAAGCACCTGTTGTAACAGAACAGCAAGGAAGATTACTTCTGGCCCACCTTGAGTGTGCAATAGCCCCAGAGTCGCTCTGTCATCCAGTCAGATTAGCCACTCACCTACCCAGCCCAGATTATTCTACTTTGACAGGCCTAATCCCCACGTGCCAAGCAAGAAGGCCACATCACGTCTCACCATGGAGGCACGACTTAATCCCAATCTGAGAGACAGATAGACTAGTTGGCACAGTCCACTTGGATTATCGATGACAATGACCCTGAGGAGTGTGGTAGACCTTACCCCAAATAGAGGAGAGAAAAAAGAATTTGAGAACCATAAAAATACACGTAAAAAGTAAAATACCAGCGATGTATAGCAATGTTGTCTTTTATTCTGATTTCCAATAAACAGAGAATATATCAGTCCCTTATTTGTACAAAAATACCTGAACAGGATACAATAGAAGATCCATAAGCCATTCAGACATTTACATAATGAAGCAAAGCACACTATGAACACAGGGGTTGGTCTTGCCAAAACGGATAAATGTCGTTTCTACTGTATCACTCCCTGAAATAGGCCCTCTTTTCAAACAATGCTTTCGAGTGGCCCAATTCTCACTCGAGAATAATCCTTGCAACTTGAAAGCTTCGCTCGCACCTTACATGCTAATAAAACAGTTGTGAACGAGTACAAGTTGTGTGTGCAAACCTCAATTCAGGATGTATTCCAGTATGTTTTGATGGATCATCACAGCTGCTGTGATTTAACTAAAGGACGGGCGCCACCCTAGGTTGGTTGGCTTGGTGCTGTGGCCTGTTAGCCAGAATAACGTCAAACACAGAAAATAGGCACCTGTTGCAATATTAGGCTTGTTTATACCAGTATCAGAGTAAATGCAGAAACAACAAACCTCTTTTTGGTGGGCTACAACTGCACTACTGAATCAGAATGCAAAGCTAGCACTGAAAATGCTCGTTGAATCCAACCATCTGAAACACCTTCCTCTACTCGTCCTCTGTGGTTCCTAGTCCAGGAGTGCACCGGACTTCAGACCTGTTTTCATAGGAACACCTTGCTTTACATCGCACTGCCCAAAACCAGCATACACATGACATCTCACCAGGGTCCCAGTGATGAGGTGGTTAACCGGCCTGGTTTGAAAACAGTTACGGGGATTCAGAAGCTAAATCTGGATGGTTTGGGGCCAGAGAGAGAAGGCTCAGGTCACTCCTAAATGAATGAGGGTGATGAGCCAGATGTGGTCAACTCTTAAGGGTTAGATCAAGTCTCGGTCTCCACATTCTGAAAGCCTGTCAGCTTATATATTTGATTCACACTAAGATTTTTGACGCACGCCAAAAGTCCAGTTTTTGATCACTAAAAATCTGCTTAATTTAATACTGTATATATCATGTTATATTCTTTTTCTTTATATAAAAAGGTCATTTTGTGACAAAAAGAAAAAAACATACAATGAAGTCAATGGACACAATCAAATCATGGAAAAAAAAAGGACAAAATAAATCACTTCATTTTTAACGGAGTTACGAGTGACACCCCACACATAGTGATCTGTGACCTAAATACAGTGTTAGATCTACAACGTTTCCATAGTTTCACATACTTAAAAATAGATATATACTGGATATCCATACGGTTGGACTTCTGTATAGGATTGCATTATAACACAGTGATTAGGAGAGGAGGATGGGGTGAGAGAGACAGAGAGATAAAGAGGAAAAAAAGAGAAAACAGAGAGCAAGGATAGTGGTTTGAAGTCCTGAGTGACCCTTGTAGAAGCAGACCATGTTGAAAACTCAGGCTGACCCAGAAGGGCTTTTCCATCCTGACTCTGATCTGTCACCACTACCCAGACAGCACACCTGTTTTCTCTGGTCTCAATCTGACTCCAATAACTAAAAGCAGAAGTCTAACCTAGCAATACATAGTAATACATGGTCTAACATCCCACCAGCACATTCAACACAGAGTAATAATGTAGCTTACAGGCTGGACTCGGGGGTGAGGGGGGGGGTGTGGGGGGGGGGGGGGTGTGGGGTTGTTCAAGCTTCATCCAATCCCTGGGGAGTCTGCGATGGCTGACTAAGGCCTGGTTGGTGGAGCACGGAGCAGGTGAGTATAAGGGTGGTCCTGATTGGTCTGTACGCGTATGGACTGTGGCATGTGCCACAGTGACGTTCCTTAAGGAGAGCTGTGCGGGCAGGTAGCCAACGGCCTGGCGCTCTAACCCTATTTACCGTCAATCTGGCAGGAGATGGGGAGGGGGGGTTTAAACCTGGCACGGGAGGGGGGAGGGGGGGTAAATCTGGTGAAAGCCTTGAGCAGGTATTATGTCACACGCCCTGCCTGGCCGCAATGCTCACACGCCAGCAAGAAGACTGGGAGGGCGGAGCGGGGAAGACTCCTCCTTGTGTCCTTCCATCCTTCCCCTACCTCCTTTCCTATGCTGGAGCACTAAATCCTATGGTGGAAAATCGTCCTTCAGGACCACTGAATGCCTATGAAAGTTGTTGGCATTGGGGACTAAAGAGGAAAGGAGAAAGGGGGGCGGCTTAGAGGACCCTGGCGGTGCGGTCCCCTCTCTCCAATTTCTCAAATCTTTCGAAATGTCTGAAATGGGATCTGAAAGGATCAGAAATGTTTGAACTGTATGTGCATTTGAACATAGCTTGGGTTTCACACACCACTCAAGGCTCAACTGATCACTTAAGGCGAGGAAGACTCACTGGTCCCTATCTGCTGCACAGTCAACTAAACCTATATCTTCAAGTCTTTGTTTGATTCAACATAAATACAAATAGAAAGATCGGGGGGAGAGCTCGTGCTAGTTTGTTTTGTCTGGCGCCGGGACAGTGGTCAGTTTTTACTCAAGGCCCAGTCATTGCATGCTCAACTCCAACCCTTCACAAAACATCAGTCACATCTCGAAACAACATCATCTACAATGTGCAAGTAGTGAGCTTCGAATTTACTTAAGGAATACTGAAGAACATTCATGAACAGCATAACTGATTGTGATAAACCAGACTTAAGAGTCCAAAATGTCTAGGTAGACAGCGACAATAATGCAGGGCTTTCTCCTGCACTCATCTCATCTCCTGGAATGTTCCAGCAGATTCCAGGGGATGCTTAGCTGGTATTTTTTCTTCTCTCTCTATGGATGTTCTGATGAGGTCAGGCCGGCCTTTCTGCCAGGAACACAGAATGCCGTAGATGATGTTCCGCAAACGTTTCCAAAAGGGACAGCACGCACAAGTGTGACTCATCCTGTCCCATGCCACTGTAATCCAATCAGAACTCAGGGGAATTCTCACGTACCCTCTCTAAGAGATCGAGGGATGGGGGCCAGAGGGGAGGAAGAACGAGAGAGCGAAAAGAGGATGAGGAGCTTGTCAGCTTCATTCAGCTCAAGGGAAGAGGTGTCGGCTGTCGGCTCGGGAGTGCAAAACTAGTTCTGCATTGAATCAACAGTTATTAAAACAGCATTAAAAGGTCATCAAGTAATCAACTCTGCAAGAGAAGAGGGCCACACCGTTCAAAAAAAAAAAAAAAAACATTCCTCTGTCCTTCTAGATTAAACCGGCCAAGAAAACAATCATGTTCTTGGCCGCGGTTTCGTTCTTTCCCCTCTGTTGTCGGTGGCCCTGTACTGTCTCTTGTGAGATGGGGTGGGATAGGAATGCGCACTGCTGAGTGACGGACAGGGCCGAATCCCCCCTCAGGCAAATGTCAGGCTTTGCTAGGAGATCCTGGTCAGCTTATCCAGACTGGACTGCACAGCTTGACAGAGGACGAGCATCGTCAGCAACGGCTGCCACCTCGAAGCCACGTTCATCCCTGATGTTGAACAAGGAAGTCGGGGGGGGGGGGGGGGGGGGGGCATGGTGCCACCCACCGGGGGGAGGAGTACGGTAAGGAGGGGGTGGGGGGGTGCACCAGAGCTTATTGGACACAAATGTTGAGTTTCAAGACAGGGGTAGGGGTGGGATGGGGGGTAGGGGGTTCTGGTGGTCCACTACAGACGCCAGCTGTGTCCAGCTGTGATGGACCGTGTGTCCGTCTCTCTGTTGGTCTGTGTGTGGTGGGAAGAAGAGAGGTGTAGGGGGGGGGGGGGCGGGGGGGTTCAGGGGTGAGAGGTCACAAGGCCACGGCGGTGCAGGGGTGTTTGAGCTTGCAGGGCAGCACTCCCCTGTTGAGCTGGTAGAACTCCACCAGGTGGATCAGGTCCGTGAACTTGGTGGCACCGTCGTCAAGGCTGAAGAACATCTGACCGTCTTCCTCGCACTGCGTGTGGGGGACGAGCAGAGGGAGACAACGACCGTGAGGAGAACGGGAAGAAGAAGGAGAAGAAGAGTGTGGGACACAACAGAGGAGGAGGACAGGGAAGACGGGCTGACGTACCGGCAGGATCTGGAAGTGTTTGATCTTTTGGTGATGGCACAGGGTGAGGACGAAGGCCTTGGGGTTACTCTGACTGTCCCGCAACAGGAACAGCCTGGCAGACGGAGGAACAGAAGCCATGAGTGACAATAGGACATTCTAGAACATGAACTGAATGGATGGCTGCATGGAGGCTAGGATGGAGGGAAGGATGGATGGGTGGAATGGACAGATGGATGAAGACAAGGATGGATGGATATATGGATGCATGGATGAAGGAATGGATGGGTGGATATATGGCTGGGTGGATGGACGGACAGTTGAAGGCAAGGATGGATGGATATATGGACGGATGATTATATGGGCGACTGGATGAAGGCAAACATGGGAAGGTTCCTACCCATCAACTTGGCCTTGCTGCATGATCATCTTGTGAGACTCCTCCCTCATGATGCGCCCATGGAACCATAGCTGTGTTCTGTGGATCACTGAGAGACACAACCATGTTGGAACATAGAATCCATGTTTAGTTTCACAAAACGATGTTCATTTCCACAACCGAGACATGTCTGGAGAATGTGGACCAGAGAAGGCCCTACAGCACGACTAGTGTCCAGAACATGGCTGTACCTGTGCTGAGAGTGGAGGGGTGCAGAGGGCTAGGGCTTCCCAGGACATTCATACGTTGACTTCGCTTCTGCGGGGTGGATGAGAAACAATACATTAGAAGTGAAACAAGCTCTTGATGCTGATGCAGAGAGGTGAGCTGAGAACTGCTTCTAGAACTTCGGTTCTACCACCATCCACCTGTCTCCTCACCACTCCTTTCTCTCCTTCTCGTTCCCTCCCTCTCATCCGTCCCTCTCAAGCATTTGTTATAACATGTCATGCCGTTTTCTCTTTCTTCCTCCTCCTCCTCCAGGTCTCCCCCTCTTCCTCCCCCTCTCTCTCCTTCCTCCAGCCTCCTCCTCCTCACCCTCCAGGTTTGCCCCTCCTCCATGGCGGCGCTCTGGGCCTCCACTGGGTTGTCGATGACGCGGCCCGTCCGGCCGGAGAAGTCCATGGCCACCAGGGAGTTCTCCGACACGCTCCGCTGAGGAAAACAACAACAACCCCAGTCACCATCAGCCACAAGCACTCAGAACAGCCTGTCAAACACCCACACATAAACAGCGTGTGTGTTGCGTCGTATAACAATGAATCATTCTGTAAATGTTCCTACTCAATGACCCTAAAGGTGTTAAGTTAGGATGTTCTTTTGGCTGTAGAACACTGATTGTTTTAATCCAGTGGGCTCACAGTCTCAACCTGAATTTGTACAGTCCAAAGTGTCAAATATGTCTTAAACTTGACTAAATCCCCTTTTCACTGGAGTTGAAACTCCAAAAGGATTAAATGATCATTTCAGCAGCATATTACAAATCCTTCTGAAGCTAAATTGCTGCATAAAAGCTTGAGTGTAATAAAATTGAGGTATTTAGCGCATGAGGTCAAAACGGGTTGGTGATCTATTGAAGTCTAGGGTCAATAAACACATGGACCACAACTTTCACTGTAAACACACGCACTACAATTCCCCCTGTATTCACATGGACTACAATTCCCAGGTGTGTCACTATGACATAGAAGGGGATGATAGATCCTTACCACAGGAGCAGAGAAATGTGACAGTGGAGCTTTTCTCTGCTGGGGCACCTTGTAGTTCTGATACAGTAAGATGCCATACTGGAAAGACAGAACACACACACACATCCACATGAAGCCTTTTGTAGTGTACAAAGAAACTGGAATAGTTACCAGTCAGCTGTAACAGCTAAATGAGGATTGTAGGAGCATGTTCACTGAGGTAGTGCTATGCTTTAATACAAGAGCGTACTGTACCTTTAGCAGTCTGAACGCTGTCATCCAGCAGGTTCTACTCTGTTCATCTTCCGCGCACAGCATCTTCAGCTCCTTACAATCACTCCTCACTTTGCTGGGCTGTCGATCAAGCAAACCGACTAACATAAACACTTGGGAAATGACTACAATCGAGGTTTGGAGCTTCGGGTAACCTTCTGCCCCACACACAAATCTATTCCGTCGCTACAATCCCCCCACACTCGACCTCTCCCCTCACTAACCCTCCAAGTCAATCCTGCCCAGTCACCCCTGCTAACCACCCCAGACAAGGCCAGTGTCTGTAAGTGTGTCTGTAAGTGTGTGTGTAAGTGTGTGCGTGTACCTACCTGTGAGTGTGCCTTTGAATACATGTGTGTGTACGTGAGTGTGTATACGTGCCTGTGTGTGTGTGTGTGTGTGGGGCCAGATTCCCTGGCCCTATCCTGGCTTATCCCACTGGGCTTATCCTGGATAACCAGGTGACCCTCTTGGGATAACCCCCGGGGTGGGACAGGGTATCTGATCTGTCGCCTGCTGGGTGACCCAGGTGACCCCCCCCCCCCCCATGGCTTTGCAATGGATTCACTAAAAGCACAAGAAGTACTTTGGCCTTCTGTGCCCCGGTCAGAAGTTCAAGGCCTAAGTAGTGACATCCCAACCTGCACAAGTGCCAAGTAACAGATTGGAATGCATGTAAGGGCACACATGCCTGTTTGTAAGGAGTGGATACCATGCAGCGTGGCGTCTCCATGGTTCTTACCTTGATGCAGAACTGGAAGTCTGTTGGAGCATTGTGCAGCTTCCTGCCTGTGATGACGGTGAAGATGTTACTGTCCTCCAGGTCGGCTAGCAGCTGGAGATGTCTGGGCTCCTGGGCGGGAGACAACAAAGTCAGAGAGAGACGGAGAGAAAGACAAGAAAGAAAGAAAGAAAGAAGGCAAGAATGTTCTAGTACCTTGGATGTTCCTTTAGTGGAGTAGTAGAGGCCTGAGCGTCTCAGGAACATGTACAGCTTCTTCCAGGATTTCCGTCCAGGATCCTTCATGTAGAGATGGCCCTGGATCTCTGGACAGCTGCTGGAGTTCAGAAAGTTCTGGAAAGACCACGCCATAACGTTCCTTAAGCATTTATTGTGCCATGTATACATATGTGTCTGTGTGTGTGTGTGTGTGTGTGTGTGTACCTGTAAGAGCTGAGACTGGGGGATAGAGCCATTGGATTCCTGACACCAAGCCACCATCTGCTCCGGAAAGAAGTTCTGGAGATCACATTGAGAGATAGAAGATAAATGGAAGAAAAAGGGGAAGAGAAAAGAAAAAGTGACAGTATAGTTTACTGCAAAGTGACAACAGGCAGCACTAATAATAGCGATAATCATTCGTTCGAGAGGGTTTACATATCAATATGGACGCTTGCCACTGCTAGGACCGTGTGCATACAGAATGCTCGTGTGCACAAGCCATTTTTGTTATTTCTGTGTGCGCATGGATAACACAGGCAAGTATCATGCAATGAGAGGGCGAAAAACATTGAGAGAAAGTTGAGAGAGAGACAGAGAGAGAGACAGAGACAGAGAGACAGAGAGAGAGAGAGAGAGAGAGAGA
Organism: Hypomesus transpacificus; assembly: GCF_021917145.1. Classification (NCBI taxonomy): domain Eukaryota; kingdom Metazoa; phylum Chordata; class Actinopteri; order Osmeriformes; family Osmeridae; genus Hypomesus; species Hypomesus transpacificus. The sequence goes on from NC_061063.1 coordinate 3,343,478, forward strand.
GAGAGAGGAAGAGACAGACAGTCAGAGATGTAGAAGATGCAGTATGATCTCATCCCCTGATGTAATCCCCTTAGCCAGACCCAGCAAGCAGGGCCACTCTGCTCCTCTTAGCAGGATTGACCAGCCGAGCCCCTCCAGCCTTTTTACTGGGACCATTATCATAACCATGATGTCACTCCCCCACTCTGACAGACCTTAAATCACTTCAGCAGTGACGAGCCAGACCCACGCCTCTGCCCACGTCGCTCCAGCGCCACTGCTAACCGCTAGGCTAATGACAGGTAGCAGCACAGAGGTGCACCCTGGGCTAAGCCAAGTTATTCAACAGCCACCCGCGTCCATGCCAAAACGCTAACGCTAATAGAACTCCGGTCATAAATCCTGTGGTGCTAAAGCTTCTCTCAAAAGACCTAACCTACACTTGAAACGGTTGACTGAGATGAAAAAAGGTGACTCCCTCTGAGAAAACACTTGAGAGAAAGAAGCAGAAAGTGCTTGTGAGTAGGCTACATTTGTGTGTGTGTGTGTGTGTGTGTGTGTGTGTGTGTGCGTGCGTGCAAGTGTGTGTGCAAGCAGAGGACACTTTCCGGAACAGAGATTGAAGTGGACTCACCAGGGGGTTCCTGAAGAATTCATATTTGGCATAGTTCTTCCTGAAGAGGAATTTACTCTCACTACTCATAGAGGCCTGGACCTGAACAACCAACTCATGGTCCTCCAGACATCTCTCTACAAGGAGCGAGAGAGAGAGGATGAGAAGGGGGGGAGGTGGCAAGATAGGCAGCATTAATCATCATTTCATTTGCATTGCCATTCAGTTTTGTACACAGTGACCCCAATAACAAGAATAATAATAAGAGGTAAAGAAAGAGGTGGTACGAGAAAGAGAAACGGAGTGAGAGAGGATTGAGAGACAGAGAGTAGGAGGGAGGGAGGGAGGGAGTGGGCAGCATTGCAGGAGGATGATGTCATGTATTTAGCTGATTGCACAGAGCCAGGCCATAAGCAGCGATCCACAGAAGGACACAGAGCTGAACTTAGGGGACAACAAACGCAGCACAATGCCCCAGTGCTGCAATGTTGCACAATGGCTAGTTCTGAATTGTGTGTGTGTGTGTGTGTGTGTGTGGGGGGGGGGGGGGGGGGGTGGACATTCTCTCCATTGAAGTTCTGCTCACATACTGTAATGCCAGTCCAGCTGATTAGAGACGAATACAGACAGGATGTTCTAGACCTGCATTAACACACACCAGAAGGCACGCTCTGTCTCTCCAGTCCAAGCATACACACATCCTCCCCCTCCCACACACACACACACACACACGTTAAATGATAGCTAGTGGGATTTAATGGTAACTCTCCTCCACAGAATAGTGTGCAGAGTCACGGCTGTAACCCAACACTCACAGTTTGCTAGAATGAGAGCTACTGTTCACAAAGTGGCCCAGCTCTCTGAAGGCTGGGAACAAGCTCACTGAGATGTGCGTGTGTCTGCGTGTGCGTTTGTGTTTGGGTGGGTGCCTGTGTGTGCGTTTGTGTGTGCATGTGCGGGGAATTTCCTGTGGAGCCATATGGAGAGAGCCGATTGGTCAAAAAGCCTAGGGGCTCGTCTGACGGGGCTCTGAGATTGGTTACTTGATGCTCTGGCATGACGCTGACACCCTGCCCCCTCTACACTTCTCGCTCCCTCCCCCCTCCCTTCCTCTCTCCCTCTCTAGCCCCCTCCATTTTTCTCCTCACCTCACATTCCTTTTCTTCAGCCAGTACACTTTTTCCAGAAAATGACGATCCACTAGCTAGTTCCAGACAATCTTTCCACTCTCAAACATACATGTGAGAAAAGGCTGCTAGCTGAAAATAAATAGGATATGTGAAATATAGTAACTATCATGTCAAGAACGTGTAAAGAACAGCCGTGGACAGGGTGGGTGTATTGTGGGCCCTGTATGTCTAGGTGAGCAAACAAACTGACAGACAAAGCTGAGAAAGCATTGAAACACTAAGCCATATATACACTGTTGGACCCCCATCAACTGCCTCTTTTACTCTCTCTCTCTCAGTATCTCTCTCTCTCTTCTATAATAGACCACACACAGCATGCAAAACACACACACGCAGCAAACACACACACACACGTCCATAGACGTACCGAGGCCAAGCAGTGGGTGGTGCTCCACCAGGCTCCAGCAGTTGTCGTCCAGACAGTGGCTCCTGTAGACCAGGAGCTGACACATGTCTCTGGAAGTCATGTCAGCAGGGATCTCCACCACCTTCCCTGCTCCATCCTCACTCCACACCTTGACTATCTGAGGATCCCACACACACACAGAGACACACACAGAGACATGAGACACACACAGAGACACACACAGGGGTTTAGGTCATGGATACAGACACTTAGAAAGGGCAGAATTGAATGTGCGTCAGTCCCAATGTGACAGTGACCAAGCTATCGAGCCCAGCCTAGTCCGTTCCAAACGAAAGCGGTTTGGAACGGTTTGTGAACTGAAGAAAGTATGCATGGGAGATGAGAACAGGCCCCAGGGGCTGTGGTATCACCTCTCGAACGGACTCCTGTTCCATCATTCAGCCGTCTTTCACAAGGCCTCACAGCTTTCTGCTCCCGTGTACAGCTTGAGGAAACTTCACACCAAAGGCTACAGCTCCCCCCCCCCCCTCCCCCCCAACTGTGTCAAATCCTCTATGTTCCTTATAAGGTTCTTAACAACCTGTGTGGTAAACCATACATATTATCTCGACACTGTCTCCCTAAGAACTTTTCTCATAGTAGCAAATCGTTTTTGTAGTACTTTGCTTTCATAGTTGAGTTTTGTGTGAGAGCTTTGACTGGCTGTTGCCAAGTGTCTTTCGCCCCCTAAAACACACCGTGCATGTGTACACACACATTTACCATTGTTCCCCAGCTCTAGTGCACCTAAGCCCTCAAATCTAAACACACACACACTCGCTGGAAAACGCACACCGTGAATCCCTCACCATATGCACCATACTAGCACACCGACATCCGCCCAAAAACCAGCAGAGGAGGACAAAACCAAAGGATCTCCCAACATACTTCTTCTTCTCCTCTCTACCTTCCTTCCACAGAGTAAAGCCTGAATATGCGAGTGAGAGACAGAGAGAGCGTGAGTATGTGTGTGTGTTCTCCAATATCCTCTATCCACAGCAGGAAATTCACTTCAAATTCCGTCGTCCAAGATAGCCTCCTCAACACATCAGCGAATCACAGGAACACAAGACGCCCAACCAGACCAAGTACTGGAAGGAAGCTGCAACACTACAGCAATGGAGGATGGCGAAAAACAAGGACAGAGCGGCCTAAAATAACACAAAACCAGAAACGTCATTACTCTCTCTCTCTTTCTCTCCGTCTCTGTCTCTCTATATCTCCGTCTCTTTGTCTCTCCCTCTCTCTACGGCAATGTTGAGCCTCCTTGCTCATGAGAAGAAAAAAGTATTTTGTAGTTTTATATCTTGCATCGCAGAGTTGCTTGAGAACATTTAGTGAACCCTACAAATGGCGCAGTAACGTTTTCCCCTCTTCCTAGCTCTCTCTCTCTATATCTCAAACACACACACACACAGTACATTATAGTCCCTACAAGCTTCCGTACTAATGCAGACAAAGAGGAAAAGTATTTTTATACCTATTAAGTCGCAACGTTCCTCCAAAAAGTTTAGAAACGAAGAATGAAATGTCTTTGTCTCAACCTTCTGCACAAGCACACACAGACAAGTGCACACACACACACACACACACACTAGCGAGCACACACAATCTTACCTCTACTGCCTGAAAGAGGCAACATTCTGGAGAGCAGGATGGCATTTTCACACTGAGCCACTCTCTCCGGTGGGACAGAGAGACACAGTGAGAGGAGGAGGGCGGGAGTGAGGGAGGGATAGAAAAGGAAACGAGAGAGGAAGTCAGGAAAAAGGGGGGAGAAGGAAAAAAAGGGCGGAGAGAACAAGAGAGGGAACGGGAGCAACGGATGACAAGAGAGCGAGAGACGGAGAGAGGGAGAGAGAGATAAAGAGAGAGGGAGGGAGGGAGAGACTACCCCTTCCTGCTGGGTAGGATAAAGACTGAGCTGTAAGTGCTGTGAGAGCACCTCTCCTCAACCACCCCCCTTTCCTCTCTCCTCGCAGCCTCGTCCAGTGGATTAGCGAAGGACTGAGTGACTGAGGAGACGTTACCTGTCACGTACCCTGCCTCCAACACACGGGCCGGCGAGCTGCGTTCACAGCCAAGCGTTGCCTAAACGCTACCACTGTGTTGCCGGACCCCGCAGGTGGCGCACTTCCAAAAAGGAACGGGAGCGCCCCCCCCCCCCCCCTCTCTCGCACGACACACATCCACGGCACATCGGCGCACGCACGCAAAGACAGACCCAGTCACGCGTGTACTGACATTTTAAAGCTGCTACACGGTTTCAATTTTTCCCCTCACGAAAGAAAAAAAAGTCAATAGCCCTCTCAGTCTCTCCTCCTCTCCCCTCCGCTAGCCGCCCGCCCTCCCTCCCCCCAATCCCCCCCCCCTAGTTCCCCAGATGTATGTGAAATACAGAGTGTGTGTGTGTGTGGAGGAGGGGTGTTGAGAAGAGGGCTTCATGTGTAACATGTAACTAATCACCTCAGTAAAGCACCAACGCTCCTCAGCTCTCTGGAGTTACAGATCACGTGTCAGGATGAGGGGGCTTACAGTGGGGGGGGGGGGGGGTGCATAGCTCAGCGATTTTTGTCCATCCTCCCGAGACGGGGGGGGGGGGGTGCAGAGGGAGAGAAGAGAGAGAAAGATAAACAACTGAGAGACAGAGAGACAGCAGAGAGAGAGACAGAGAGAGAGAGACAGCACAGAGAGAAACAGAGAGACAGCACAGAGAGAAACAGAGAGACAGCAGAGAGACAGAAACAGAGAGCAGAGAGAGAGAGAGAGAAAGCAGAGAGAGAGAGAGAGAGAGAGAGAGAGAGAGCAGAGAGAGAGCAGAGAGAGAGAGAGAGAGAGAGAGAGAGAGAGAGAGAGAGAGAGAGAGAGAGAGAGAGAGAGCCCAGGAGGAATGTCAGTAATGTAATACTGAGTCATAATCAGTCTCATGTGTGAGTGGCCAACCCAGCTGGCCCCTAATACAGACTGCATGAGAAATGTTAGCGCACACACATGTACGCACACACACACATGTACGCACACACACACACGTACGCACACACACTGTAGGAGAAATGTTTGCAATGGGAGCCAGCTCCAGCTCTTGCAGTGGGGTGAAGGGGCTTCAGTTTTTCTCGAAGTACTCGAGCTCCCTCAGAGAGGACAATAAAAGGCATGCCTCCCAGTCCGTGTATATGGGCCAGTGTTTGAGCCAAAGGGTGCACATGCTGGGGGGAGGGGAGGGAGGGGGGGGGGGGGGGGGCGAGAGGGAGAGGACTGGGGGAGGGGTTGCAAGGTTGGCTTCAATCTGTCTCCTGTCACCTCACTCATCACACAGTGTCAATGGCTAGAGTCTGCCTCCTACTCCCTCAACACCCCCCCCCCCCCCTTCCCCCATCTCATCTCCGCCGGCTCTCTCTGCCCTCCCCCGTCCCGTCTCTCCTCCTCCTGCCCTTGGTGGCTCTCCTTCCTCCGTACCACTCCCTGGTTTTTCTTTTGTCATTACAAATGTTTTGATATGAACCCCTCGACCCCCCCAGGTCTATAACTTGCTCTGCTTAACCTGTATAACGGCGCTCTCTCTTGCTCTCTCCTTAACGTTCCTCTGTCCCTGTCCCTCTCCCTCTCCCTCTCCCTCTCTCTCTCTCTCTCTCTCTCTCGCCCTCCCCCTCCCCCCCTCACACACACACGTGTAGAGGTCAGGGGTCCCTCAGCCTAATCTCTAAAGGGTTAGGCTCACTTGACCAAGGGGTTTACAGGCCCCTTAAACCAGTTACAGCAGCACACACATACACACGCGCACACACGCGTGCATGCATGCGTGCAAACACACAGAAACACACTCTCACATAAACATACTTACAAACATAGGCTCTCTCTCTCACACACACACACACACATACACACTCGTGTGCACCCACACCACTTGCTCTAGGTTTTCTAGGAAGACAGAGATAACAGGGCTTTGTGTTTTCAACTTGGGATCCCCAGGTTTACCCTAAAGACGTGTACCAGTTCCTGGCTTCTGTGAGGGCGCCATATGTGTTGACCCGCTGTACGCTGGTCTGGGGTCAGAGCACGCTTGTCAGACACAGCTGATTACCACGGCAGACAGGCCAAACTCAATTTACCCCCGTCAGAGAGCCCCACTACAAAGACTGGTACTGACACTCTTCACCTCGCCTCCGACCTTACGCTGACACGGTAGAATCATTCTCTCTCTCAAACACACACACACACACACACAACTAGACCATGACTGAACAAAGCTCCTGTAGCGCAGACCACATGTACACAAACACTTCAAAGCTAAAGAAAACTCTGTGACTCTAAATGGTTAAAGGCCTGGAGGACGTGAATGGTTGACCTGTAGTTACCTCAGCGCTATAAAATCACAGAGAAATATGTCACAATGTTGAGATCAAACCGTTCTTTGGCATGAGTCACTGTAATCCTGTTAGACTGTTCCGGCCCTTGATTTTCAGCAGTACAACATGTCAAATTGTTGTAATTGTAAAAAACATAGAAAAATGATGAATCTGTAGACAGAAGAAATGTGTCCAGCTGGGATTGTGTTCTGTTCTGTCCGAGCACACTGTTCTAAGTGGTTACTAACCGGTTGAAGGTCAGGAAAGCAGGTGACCCAGGTCAGGTTTGGGGTCAGGGTTCAACTCAATATCTAGACGGTCTCCACCCTGGGAAACAGTGGTCTTAAACTTGAGTTACTGTTTCCAAACATCATATTTACACCCTCCAATCAATCATCTTATGGTTCAAAAATGTTCACAGAATTTGGGGTGATCAATGACATTATGGCATTTCTTATCCTGACTAGTCATTTTCCTAGTCAGATGTGTGGGTGTAAGCCCCTAGGGACTCCAAGTGTGTGTGTTTGTGTGAGTCTCGACTGAGACACATGACCGCATCTTGTGCAGAGAAACTGATGAATGCGTCTGGACACATCTGCTCCAGCAGAGTGAGCAGGCAGAATAGATTGAGTGTGCGTCGGTCAGGAGGGAACCCATGTCGAAGAGTAGCCTTTATGAATTAGCATTAGCCCCATCAGACTGCTGGAGGTGGGCCTGTAGCATTCTCCCCTCTGTCCCTGGAAACGGTCTCTGCCTCTCGCACACTGGCACCATAAAGGAGCCGGGTGTTTACGTGTGTGTGTGTAGCATGCTGCATGTTATTTTCGGGAACACACACACACACGCAGGCTAGGTTATGTCACGTTAGCTCACACATCCAAGGTCACGCACACACACTATATGGAAGAGGGAATAAAAAGACTAGTGTATGTGTGACCAAGTAGTCATACCAACTGTGGCAGGCTTCCAGCGGTATAGGTGTTCAGCGGTGTGCTCGCGAGTCAGGAGCTTCAAGACCACCCCCGGAGAGAGGGCAAGGGAGGGAGAGAGAGAGCAAGAAACGCAGCCGCCATCCCCCTGTGCGACGACGAAGCACTTAAGTGGGCTGGAGCAGAGGGGAGCACGAGGTCACCGGAGTCTGCTGCCGGACCCTGCTGCCTGAGCGCAGCAGAGGGGCCTCGGATCGGACGGCAGCAGGTCAGGAGACCCTTGCGTGCAGACACTCGTCAGCTGACCGTCTCAACGTGGAGAGGGGAGGGAGGGAGGGAGGGAGGGAAAGAGGGAGGGAAAGAGGGAGGGAGGGAAAGAGGGAGGGAAAGAGGGAGGGAAAGAGGGAGGGAAAGCGAGATAGGGGAAAAATAAGAAAAAAAAGGAGCAACCAAGAGATGGATATTGTGTGACCTCTGGTTTACTGATGACAGCATTTTATTAGACGAGAGCACTGTCCAAGATGTCTTATAAAGTTTGAAAGATTTCAAAGCAAACCCAGCCTATTAGAGAGGCAGGACTTCTGTCCCAAGGGTCCGACTAAGAACTTGCATAAGCCAGTAAAATTACTATCGAGTCCTGTGGTGCAAGACTGTTCCTTCCCCCTAACTGTCTGAATGCGTGGGAAATTAGGCTCATTTACTGAGATGAGAGATATTTGCCTTCCCAAAATGGACTGAGTCATGCCCTGAGCCTCCCACAGTATTACTGCAAACAGAATATAAGGACAGGATAAGGGACAAAAAAGATCCAAACACCCAATGTTCAGATTCCTGCTCACCAGCTGGAGAGAAAGAAAGAAAGAGATCTGTCTAGTCTACAGAAGATCCATGCCAAGATAAATAGTAAGCATTCACAAACACACACACACACACACACACCCAGAGGCTGCAGGGCATGTCTTCCTCCAGATCCCTGTCTGTATTGTTATGTAAGCCATCTTCTGTGTCCTCAGCTGAAGCGCCATTATACTAAGTAAACCCACTAAAACACAGTACATCACAAACACAATCTCACACAAATACACACACACACACACACACACAAAGGGGTTAGGGTTACGACGCATTATACAACTGTCTGCTTGTTTTGCCTTCCAGAACTGAATTAGTGTATTTAACCAGTCGGACTCTGATTCCATCAATCCATTACCGACACATATATCACAATATCATGAGATTCCGTGCACTAACATGTGAGTGAGTTTGTTTGTGTTGAGAGAAAGAAAGAGAGAGAGCGAGTGGCCACTGTGACAACACTGAGAGAACAGGACAATTAGCTCTATGAGAGCTTTGAAGTTTGTGGGGGAAAAAGTCAATGGGTAAAGAATGAGAAAGTGGCTAAACACCAACTTTAGAAATTCAAAAGACAGAAAGCAAAAAAAGCACAAGGTGGAAAAAAGCTCGCAGAAGAGACATGACGCATCCACTAGCGAGCGCGCACACACACACGCACACGCACACACACACACACACACACACCCCTTGTGTGAATTTGATGTCAGCCTCTTGAACATGTGAGATGATGATCAAGATGATCAAGTACATTTAGAAATAATGCCCTGTTGTGTGCGTGTGGTTGTGTATGTGTGTGTGTGTGTGTGTGTGTGTGTGTGTACACAAGCTTCGCGTGTGCCTACGTAGGGGCGTGTGCGTGTGTCCATCCAAGAAAGACGTTTTCCAAGAAAGATGTGGTTCCTGTTCTTCAGGCGTGTTCATCTTTCGCTCAGATCCTGAGAAGTAGATACATTGTGTGATAGACAAGAACAGAACGTTCCTGGGATCGAATTTGTCAAAGGGCTGGGCTTAACCACACACACACAAACACACACACACACGGCTGCAATGCTCTCACGCTGCATGCCCGGCGTGGAAGCGTGTGAACGGGAAGCGGACGGCCGTGTTCGCCCGGAGACGGAGGGGGGGGGGTGAGGCGGGAGCGGGCGGAGGGAGGGGTCAGAGTGCTCCGATATGGAGACGTTCCCAGACGCTTTCCCGGCCACTCCGGAACTCCGCCCTCACAAACACCCAGGGAGACACACGGAGAGAACATCCTGCAGACGCACCTCCTTACACAACATCCCGTGTGTGTGACTGTGTGTGTGTGTGTGACTGTGTGTGTGTGTGACTGTGTGTGTGTGTGACTGTGTGTGTGTGTGGGTGTGTGTGAGAGAGAGTGAGAAAGACTGATGGGCACACTTCAACAATAACACCCAGAGTGAGATAACCCGGGGTGACCTATTGTGCGATGGAGGGCAGGGCAGAGGGAAGCCAAACACAACACACAGCCCAGCAGAACCCTCACTCCAGAACAACCCAACCTGGTCAGCTGACTGAGATACTATTCAGACAGAAACCACAATAAACCCTCCACACTCCCTTACCAAACACAAACACACAGCAAAACTCCACAGGCTCGTTTTGCAATGTCGTGAACCTCAATGTGTGAGTACAGGTACGGAGGTTAGTATGGTATAGGTGTGTGTGTGTGTGTGTCAGGGCGGTGTGTACCTACATGGATGTCTGAGTTCTGGATGGGGCTGAGGATGGGGGACCCGGTGGGGCTGCAGAGTTCAGGGAAGGGGTTGGGGATGGCAGGGAGGGAGGACGGGCGCACCAGCTGCTCCTCCTGCAGCCTCCTGCAGGGGGCGACAAAACACACCGCTCACACAAGGCCCGGCGGAGAGGCAAACACACACTCGCTCGCCCAACGACCGCGGCTCCCAGCTATCGAGAGGAAAGAAAAGAAAACTCGCACCGAAAAAATGGGTGTCTTGTAGGGTGGAGGGGCGCGGGGGGGTAGGGGGCGTTACCTGACAGCCTGGATGTGCATGGGTTGAGAGCGCCGCAGCTTCTCCCGGGGAGAGGAGGGGGGCACGGGGCGCGGGGCCCCCCGGGGGCCGGGGGGGGTGGTGGTGTGGGTGGGGGGCGTGGCCGTTGTGCAGGAGCGGCACCGTGTCGGCGTGCCGGCCGCAGGACGAGTACACGCTCTCCGGGGACGAGCTCATGTCGTTGACCAGCGCCTCCAGGTCCACATCGTCTTCTGGGGGGAGAGGGGAAACACGGGGAGGGAGGGAGGGAGGGCGGGAGGGTCCATGGAGTTAGGTTGCAATTTAGATATAGTCATTTAGCAGACGCTCTTATCCAGAGCGACTTACAGTTAGTACAGGGACATTCTCCCCGAGGCAAGTAGGGTGAAGTGCCTTGCCCAGGGACACAACGTCATTTGGCAATTGGAAACACATGCTCACAAGATGCAGTGCTTGACTTGACCACTAGATGCCAGGCTAACAGAAGAGGCACCACACATTTCAGCAGTGTTCCTGGTGGTGCCAGAGGGCTAAAGTGTCTCCCAGGGAACAGTAGGACGATATGCATAGTCCCTCTCTATAGATCCACTGCTATTATTAGTCTGAAACAGGTTCTTACCTGTAGGACCTCCATAGGTTCTACAAAATGGGCTGTGTGTGTGTGTGTGTGTGTGTGTGCACCGGTCCTGGCCATATGCGTTCCACCTGCCACACTGAGAATTCCTGACATTCCTCATTAGACAGCCTGTGGAACACTCAGCTCACCGTACATGGTACATGGTGGAAGAGAGGAGAACAGCCAACACACACAGAGACACACACAGAGACACACACAGAGACACACACACACACACACAGAGACACACACAGAGACACACACAGAGACACACACACACACAGAGACACACACAGAGACACACACACAGAGACAAAGACACACAGAGACACACACAGAGACACACACACACACACACAGAGACACACACAGAGACACACACACAGAGACAAAGACACACAGAGACACACACAGAGACACACACACACACACACACACACACACACAGAGACACACACAGAGACACACACAGAGAAACACGCACACACACACAGAGACACACACAGAGACACACACAGAGAAACACGCACACACACACACACACAGAGACACACACACAGAGACAAAGACACACAGAGACACACACAAAGACACACACAAAGATACACACAAAGACACACAGAGACACACACACACACAAAGACACACACAGAGACAAAGACACACAGACACACACACACAGAGACAAAGAAACACAGACACACACACACACAGAGACACACACACACAGAGACACACACACACAGAGACACAGACACACACACACACAGAGACACACACACAGACATCAAAGGAAAAAGTTGGAGAGTAAGGACCACGGAAACACATGCGCGCACACACACACACACAATAAGTGTTGTTCTACATACTGTATGTATGCTTCCCGTCGGCTACCTGACCATACAGACATGGCTATGTACGAAGTAACAACATCGAGTTTGAACACCCAACAAGCATACACACATACACACACACACAGCAACTAGCCTGCATCCCACACATACAAGGTGCACACACACACACAGGTGGGGGGGGGGAGGGGGTGTCTGTGACAGCAGAGAGGACAAGCTGGGACATTGGGTCAGGTGGTGTAGAGGTTCACACACAGGGCAGGGCAGGCTGAACGAGGAAGATGAAAGAAAGGAAAAATGGGGGTAGAGAGAAAGAAAGGGAGGAAAACAGAAAGACAGAAAGAAAGATAAAGGAAAGAAAAAGAGAGGGATCGGATGATGGTTCTTGTTATTCCAGGGGGTCGTAACGAATGAGTATTTACATTCCAGACGTTCACAATCTCCTCACTGGCCCCAGGAGAGTGGAGAGGAGGAGAGGCAGGCAAAACTATGTTCCCAACAAGCCTCTAAAATCATTCCTCGTCATAAGGCAGTCCCCCTTGTCTAGCAGACATGACCACTACGCTTCACGCTGACAACAAGGAAGAGTTTAGCTCAGAAATGTTCTAAATGTACACACACACACACAGTGAGAAGCCAGGATACGTAATCTGAGATAGGAGTGTATCTAAAACAACTCGGAGGTGTGGGTGAATAATATTTTTGCTACAGAGTGAAAGAGAAGCCATTTGACTTTGACAGCCGCAAAACGTCCTTCTACAGTACTGTACCTACGGAGTCCGAACCACATTCACACAACCGGCCAGACCGACCAGCCGAACCTCAAACAACCAAACCAACAACAGTCTAAACCTCTATCAGACTCAATCGAACAGACCGACTGGCCATACCTAATCCAAAACCGATACCAAGTAAAGGCCTCTGGCCCCTTAACTTGGGATATTAGGCCTCACAAAACAGTTTGTTACATCGTCATCTAACAGGCCACTCCTTTACAGCTTTGACCCACAATCTACAGTACATTCTATATAGGTGTACTAGGCCTTACCATGGCTACATGTAGCCTGGAAACCTGTACTGTACATACACTACAGCACTCCCTGGATTAGTCTGGTTTGGAGGGCCTATTTACCCTCTCGTCGACCTCTTAACCCGTTTAACGAAGACCCGCACAGCCGTGACCATTAGTCACCACGGAGACCAGCTGTCCACGCTCCAGGGAAAGGAGCCAGGTTAAACACGGGAGATTTACGACCCCTCGGTCGGCCTGATTCCCCCAGAATTCCCAGGGTCGTGCCGGGTTACGTTTGGATTTCTGGGAATCTTTCAGCAGTGAGACGAGGAGAAAAGACCTATGAGGAGGATAAACATCAGGACCCTCCGTCTATAACCTGTCCCTCTGGAACACACACAGCAGGGATGGGAAGAGAGAGAGAGGGAGAGAGTGGGGGGGGGATAGGAAGAAAGAGAGAACGATGGAGAAAGAGACAAAGGGCGGGGGGAGAAAGATGGGGGGGGGGGGGAGAGAAAGAGAGACAAAATACAGGAGAAAGAAGTACATCTAAAGAAAAGTGGAGAGAGAAAGATGGGGTAGGAAAGGGGACTACAAAAAAAGAGGTTCTGGGAAGAGGAGTGTGGATCTCTGGTCCAGTATATAATAGAGCTTCTCCCTATGGAGTCGTATTAGGAGAGTTCCTGCTCGATCACCATTAGAGCTCTAGAATGGACAGCATCATAAAAGTGTGTGTGTATCTTCCAGGACCATAATTTATTTCATTTTTCAGGCCATGAAAAATATGTGGATTTAAAGCCATTCCAGGTTATAAATGATTGTCCATTTAGATCAGATGCACAAATGATAAGAACAGCACAGATAAACCACATCTGACCAAATGATAGAGAGAAGAGGAGGAGAGGGGGGGAGAAAATAGGAAGGGGAGGAGTGGAGTACCTTGGTGAGGGGAGTTGCGGTGAGTGGTACGTTGAAATACTGGGCCAATCAGATCCTTGGGTCTGTGTGGGGAGGCCCGGTCAACAGTTTCCTGTGAGAGAGGGGTATATAGGAACTAGACTGAACTAGTCATCTGATTTTCCACATCAGTCTTTCATTCTGTTGGGGGGGTTTTCCAGGAAATTCAAGAAAGCCCGACAGACAGTCAGACAGATAGACAGATAGACAGATAGACAAACAGACTACACAAACACACATGCTAAAATGCATGCTTATACACATATGTACATTTAGACTCACACACACGGGCACAGTGACACGTACACACCCACAGTCTTCCTCACACATTCCCTCATTTGAAGCAGCCTCAGTGCCAAAACCAAAAAAAGGAGGCGAAGAAGAAAAAGAAAGAACCAACATTTTCACTCTCCATTTTTCCAGGAAAACGGAGAACGCGGAAGCACAGCTTCCTAGAACTGTTCGCTGCCAGAGGTCCCGCCGCATACGCATGCACAAACGCGCGTACACACACATGCACACACACACACACACACATCACTCCCCAAGGCGCTCCAAAAACATCCATAAACGCCCCGGAGAAAGATTTACAGCTCTGAGAACCAGTGGCCAAGGGTTTTCCAGGGAAAGCTAGACCACAAGGGGATGTGCTTTGGAGGAGCAAGGATCTCAGAAAGCCCCAGACACACTTTTTTAAACCCTACACCTAACTACACACTTGAACACATCTTCACAGAGTAGAGAGGGACATCAACGGTCCGTGATGCTGTAGTACAACACAATACTCTACAGCTGCTTTGAACAGTGACTTTTTTTTCCCCCTGGTAAGGTCTTGTTGTCGGGACAAACTCCCGATCCTAAGAATGCATCATTCACTAGCAGATCAAATTGGCAAATCAGATCACTGATTCTCATTCATTGGCTATGAGAACCTTACTGCGGTTAGTGAAATGTTTTAAACTCTCTCTCTCTTCCCCTCTGGACTTCAGCAGCAGCTCCTTCTGGCTGGGATTATGCCTGCCTGCCTGTCATGATGAGGAGATTACAGGGCTAACCTTTGACCTGGAAGAACATGCTCAGCCAGAGCACATCCCTTTGATAAGAGAGGAGGCCAGAGTCTACCAGAGCTAATGATACTTATAATGGTCAGGTTTGATTTATATTATATATAATAAATATTTCATACATATTTTTATGAAAAGAAAAAACACACACCCACTTCCCTTCTGAGATGGACTGAAGCACTCTGGACTGATGACTGGAAATCACACACACACGTGCATGTGCACACACGTGCATGTGCACACATATATTAAGAAATAGCTGCACTGGATCATCACCGCTTCCACCAAGACATATGTCAGGTGGCTGAGCTGTTAGGGAATCGGGCTAGTAATCTGAAGGTCGCCAGTTCGATTCCCGGCTGAGCCAAATGACGTTGTGTCCTTGGGCAAGGCACTTCACCCTGCTTGCCTCGGGGGAATGTCCCTGTACTTACTGTAAGTCGCTCTGGATATGAGCGTCTGCTAAATGACTAAATGTAAATGTGTCTTACATTCCAAATTACACACACACACATATCCTTATTTGAGACAGCCTTGGAATATAGTCCAGATTCTCTGAACATGCCTGTAGATTTGCACTTTTTGAAGTTACGCAAGTCTGCAGGAAAGACGTTGCTCTGCCTCGTTTATACACACCAATCCTGTAGTCACAGCCCAATAAGACAAAGTGTGTTTGCTATCATGATATTTATATAACGTACATGCCAATTGTCTGACTACACACACAAACACACGCACACAGAGAGTGGGGTTGTCAGAGTCCAATGAACAATTCCTTCCATACCAAATAGTGGAGCTCCAGAACCCAGCCCAGGGTTCCAGAGGGTCTAGTCTGGCCTATCTGTGGGCCCAGCCAGGGCCTGCATACCTCCCCCTAAGAGCCAGCGCTCTACCAGGAGCTTACAGCACACTATCAACACAAAGGACACAAGAAGGAGGGAGTCATGGCTCCAAGTCACACACGGCGCCACCGTCACAACATTGCGCCACGCTCAGAGGCCAGCATACCAGAGAGCCGCCGCTGGGGGGGGGAAGGAGGGGGAAGTGTTGTGCTTGAACTTTGTTTTTGTTTGTTTCTTTTCCTGTGTCCTATTC